>NC_046378.1:35858074-35971227 GCF_011125445.2 Fundulus heteroclitus | reverse complement strand
TTTCACTCTCATAAGAATTTCTGCTCATCTTCTCCTTTTTTTTTTGTACAGGATGACGTTTGATGACTTCATTGCTAACTTCACAGACCTTATCCTCTGCCGTCTCATCAACACGTCCTACCTGAGTTTGCATAAGACCTGGGAGGAGGCCGTGATGCGGGGCTCCTGGCGTCGCCACGATGATCCACTTCGCAATCGCGCCGGAGGCTGCAGCAATAACAAGCAGTCCTTTCTTCAGAACCCACAGGTGTTCTTTTTGGGTTTAAAGGAGGGGAACCGAGTCTCAGACAGTCCTGTTCGTCTCCAGCTGCAACGACTCAACATCTGTACATGCATCTTCATTTTGTGTTGCAGTACAAGTTTGATGTGAAGAAGCCAAAAGACGAGGTGCTGATCTGTCTGCAGCAAGAAGACCGCAGAGCCACTCTGAGAGAAGGGCGGGGAGAAAACCTGCCGATTGGCTTCGACATACAGAGGGTAACGCAGATATGCCCTCACCGAAGGACAGAATGGGGGCGATAGCATCTGTAAAACTACGATTTAACGTGTTTCATTGTGTTCAGGTGGAGTTAAACAGGACGTATCGTATGCATGCCGTCCAGGAGAAGGTTGGAGGAAGCATCTACATCAACTCCAGGTCCGTGTTCCTGCGCACCGAGCTCACCGAGGGCCGTTACGTCATCATCCCCACCACGTTCAATCCCGGCCTGGAAGGAGAGTTTCTGCTCCGCATCTTTGCCGACGTTCCCACCGACTGCACGTACGAACTCATCGCTGTGCTTTTACTTGACTTTCGTTTAATTAGTGGAACACGCCTTAGCAAAATAAAGCCCAAATGTACTTCAGATATTACCAGGATTTGTTCAAATCAAATGTAAAGGGCCGACAATTCACCCTTTTTTTTTTTGTTTTTAATTTTAAAATGAGTTGCCATTTTGTGTCCGCCCTGCAGTGAGCTGACTCTTGATGAGCCGCCACAGACCTGCTGGTCTGGGATCTGTGGTTATCCCTCACTCGTCACCCAGGTCCATGTGCTGCAGGCCGACGGACTCGCAGGACAAGACTCAGACGGAGGTAGTTTATTCCTCTTTTCTTTTTTCTTTGCAAAGGAAGTTTTCTTTTTTACTCCAGTTAATTTAAATCCTGTTTGTTTAGAGCATATAATTATCGGATGTTATTTTTTTTACGCAGTGTTTTGTTATTATCTTTAAAACAATTAGAACTACTTTGTACAAAAAACTACATTGTATTTTTAACATAATTGTTTTTACAAATGAAAACTCTATAATTTTGCTCAGATTTATATTCTGAAACGATGAGCCAGTTCAGGAGATTTTATCCCATCTGCTCTGATGCCGTTACACAGGACAATCATTTGTCTGAACTATAGGAATAAAATAACAGTGGTCTGGGTAGCTCTGTTGCCTTGCAGCAAAGAACCCCAGCCTGGGGTTCTTTGCAGCAAAGAACCAGGCCGGTTCTTTGCTGCAAAGAACCCCAGCCTGGGGTTCTTTGCAGCAAAGAACCCCAGGCTGGGGTGGTTCTACGTGGAGTTTGCATGTTGTGCCCATGCACTGCTGGGTTCTCTCTAGGACTGTGCATAAAAATCGATACAAAGATTAATATCAATGTTTTTAAAAACAATTTAATATCGATATTCTGGCTTTCAATATCGATATACCTCCCAGCCACTAGGGGGCTCTATTACAGAGAAGCATCACAGCGAGGAAGAGCAAGTGAGATGAATTTGTGGAACGGCCTGTCACTACCGCGAACAGAATAACTTCCGGGTCGCCAAAAAAAAAAATTAATTACGGTACTGAAAATACTTATTTCTATACTTAAATCATTAAATAATGCTAAACTATATCGTAAATAAAATATTGAAGACTTTTCTGAAAGAAATTGATACTTTTTACATCCTCTCCATTGTATTGCTTGACGTCATCATCGGATATGCTCAGAAGTCGGGGAAGATATCATTGCGTAACGTTTATCTGTATTGTCTGAATGCACTCTATTAGTTTTATTATTTGTTCAAACAGGACTGGAAAAAATATTTCATCCTTAATTATACAGTGAATTTCGTTATACAAATAATCTTGTTCTAAACATTTATTTTATTAGAAAGTTAAAATTATCGACTGAGATTTTAGCGCCCTCTGGTGTACACATCATAAACTAGAGAAGACCTCGTCATTATAGTAGCTGCATTTTACAAAAACGAACAGGGAATGGAACAAAGAACACACACAAAGCGAAGGCATACCTTATTAAAATACATTTATTAAGCACAAAATACATACATATGCAAATCAAATAAATGATTAAAAAAAATTCAAAAAAATTCAAAATCAAATACGTTTCTGTACTCCTATATGTGTTTATAGCTGGGGGTTTATGTACTTTAAGAAATGGTTTATATTTTTTTATTTCCCTAACCACAACTGGGAAACATTTTTGCTATTAAAGTAACAAAAAACAATGTATTTTTATGTATTTCTGTTGTTTTAATTTTTAGAATATGCAAAATACAAAGATATACAAAAAGAAACCCCTGCCTCGAAAAAATACAAAAGAATAAAAAAGTAAGAAAAACTAAATATTTCCCACCGGAAGTTATTCTGTTCGCGCACGCGCAAATGAGCTGATGGTACAGATTTTTTACGGATTTACTTTTTTTGGAATGACCGTGACCAGCACCCCTCGGGACCCCACAAGGGATAGACGTGTTGGAAAGTGGATGGATGGGATGATTTGTAGTTAACTAAAACGTCATGAAATTAAGGTTGTAGTCAAAATTTTCTTGACCTGCCAATGCAATGTACTTTCCTCTGTGTTTACTTATGTTCTGTTCATGTGCAGCACTTTGAATTGTCTTATTACTGCAATGTTTGATTCAAATAAACACGGCTTTGCTTTGATAGCTTGTAAACCAATTTTATACAACTGCCAGCTGAATAAGTAATTTTTGAATCTTAATTTATCTTTAGAGGATATTTGCATAAAGATTTAATTTTGAGGTCCCTAATACTAAAAGAGTAAAATTACTGTGCGTGTGTCCAGTGTCAGATCCTTATGTGATCATTCGCTGTGAAGGAGAGAAGGTTCGCTCCGCCATCTATCAAAACACCCGCAGCCCCGCCTTCAACACTAAAGGACTCTTCTACAGGAAGAAAGCCAACCGGCCAATCAGCATTGAGGTTTGTGTTGGCGTCTCTTGAAGTGTTTGTCAGTCAGGACGATGACGCTGACCTGTCTCACGTTGCTTCTCAGATATACAACCACAACGTTTTTAAGGACAGCTTCCTGGGTCAGGTGACTTTGCCGGCAGAGCAGGGAAAAATCCAGAAGACGCTTCACCTGAAGGACAAAAGCGACCGGAACGCCAACGACCTGCCCGGTACCATCACTCTGGTCATAGAGACCAGCTCGGTGCTGACCGGCATCTGAGACGTCGCTTTTTGTTTTTCAGACAATATATTCAGTATGAACACAATGTTTGCCAATCAAAATAAATCCTCTGGGTTTATCACCACATACATGCACAAAAAAAAACCATTAATAATTTCTTGTTGCCTTACGAAACTTTGTTTACACGTCTTAAAGTTTACTAACAGTGTAAAGTTTAAAAGGCAAAATTGCAGGAAGTCTCTCTACTATATATGTTGTTTTTCTATATGTGGCACTTTACATGGTGAATGTTTAGCTTCTTTTTAAAGATTTTATCTTCATTTTAGTTTAAATGGTAGAGTATTAATCAAAACAACACATTAATACATAATTCTGTTTTAACTTACATCCTGGTGTAATTTTCATCTGGTCAGTCATTCCTGTGGCATCAGCGCAAAACATACAATCCTGCAGAGGATGGTGGGATGTAGTATGAGAAACGCCTTAAGCTGGAAAGGTCAGAGGTCAGGTGGATTTGGTTGTCCATGAGAGGCGGCAGCAGAAAGAAAATGTTGACGAGGTAAAGCATTTAGCTCCTTCAGGTCTATTTCTCCTGTGGATGCAGATTTTCCTTCAGAAGAAAGAGCTGAATTACCCAGCATGCCTTGTGTTGGTATTCAAGCTGGAGCAAAGATATGGCCTTTGCAACATATGCTGTGTTTTTAATGTCCTGAAGTGTTGCTTTATAGTAAAAGTTTACACTTTTTTTAAACATTTATCAGGTTAAAAACGTCATTCCAGAAACTGAAAAGCTCCGATCTGTTTTGGTCCAGATGGGAGTAAATTCAGGTAGATTAACCAGGTCTGCCAGTCAACATTCAGTGCCTGGATCCAGTTCTGATGGAGACTTGACTCAGCCAGGCTGGATGTTTACAATATCTCTGAGCTGCTGTAGCATGAGGAGAGATAATCCACTGAAATCACAGCCTCACCACTGCCACAAGGTGGCGCTGTGTTTGTTTGGTTCCAAATATCTGTGGTTTCTGATCTGGTCTTTGTGTAACTTTTATATAAAGTACATTAAAGTGTGTATTCATAAAGTAGCCTGCTAGCATGATGCAGATTAAACATGCCTTTACTTGTTTCCTGCTAATAGCCGTTTACACGTCTTTTCTGCGTGTTCAGTGTTGAGAATAAACGACCGACCCGACTCCAGAACCAGAACCAGAACCAGCTTACTGGGCCCGACTTTAGAAATGGGTTCAAATCCGCATTCTGCTGACATTTCTCCTGTGAAAGCAAAGCTTGACGGAGCGTTTTTAATGTTTGCTAAGTGGTTTGAGCATGAATTGATTTAATCTGTTCTGCTTATTTTTTTATCGATTTATGGATTAATGTTATAAAGCCCAACGGAGCTGTATGTCCATTTGTGTATATGCAAGAGAAATTTATTAAACTTTTTCTGTCAGATGTTTGGGGTTTAAGTGTCTTTTGACATGAAAAATTAGATTTACGTAATAAAAATGAATACATTTTGCAGTAAACCGTGTTACTGGTTGTGTTGAACAATAACAAGACATAAATTATGTTTTCTAAGATCTGTAATAAAACAAAATTACCACTGCTTGCACTTGACAGCTCAAAAGGAACTCACACTTTCACACACAGAAAAGGAAAACAGATTGAGGCTTAAACCAAAAACAGGAACATATTGAAGACTTGAGAGCACCAATCTGCCTAAATTACAAAATTAAACATTTTACTTAGTTCTTAAAAGAAAACTCACTTTAAGTTTTAGGCATTTACATCTCAGAACCAATTAAAATAACCTGGTTCTGAAATTATTTAAATTCAATGAGGTCTGGACTCAAACCGGGCCTTGATTCATTTCAGTCCTGATGTAGATTTGTTTTGGGTCGTTGTCCTTTTGGCTCGACACTGGCGTATTGTTGAATAGAGGAGTTCATGGCCCACTCTCACATTGATGAAATGCAAAAACATTTACTGCAAATCAGCTATTATGAGAATAAATCATGAATAATACAAAAATATTTAACTAATGCAGTATTTTTTTTTTTTAGTACAGCTCAAAAAATTAGAATATGGTGGAAAGCTTAAACCTCATCTCAGAAGGTGAAACTTATTCGTTACGCATTGTGAAATATTTCAAGCCTTTATTTCTTGTCATTTTGATGATTATGGCTGGAAACCTGATATTAAGTATTACATTAAGTATATGTTTACACATATCCCTGTTATCCCTGTTGCTGCCACAATTTTTCCTTCCAATCAACTTTCTATGACTATGACTGTACATTTTTACAATATAATTTATTTTTCCATGACCCTGAATTGGAAGTTTTTGATATGTTACGAAATAAAGACTTGAAATATTTCACTCTGTGCGCAATGAATCAATAAGGGTTTTACTTTCTGAAATTAGTTACAAAATACATGTTGAACCTTTTCTCTATGTTCAAATTTTCTTAACTCTACGGTTTTAGATGCTAGATGTTAGAAGTTTTGTGTTTTATATGCACCTGCAAGTAGAGCGTGTTGTTCCTAAAGAATTACACTTAAAATTTAATACATTATGTAAAACTGCCCATTCTCACATCTGAAACAGATCCCGTTAGAGTCAAATGTTGAGCGTCTTTTAGTCTGAGCAGCCACTTGAACAAAAACACAGGGCGTGCGATTGTAGGAGATGCATGAGATGTTGGTTTTAATAACTTAGAAAACATTTGTTACAGCAGCACTACAGTAACAGTACAACAGAGAAAAATGGAAGGAGCCGAAATACACGTCCAGCGGTGCCAGTTTTAAACATCATGAAACCGGAGCACAGCGGATCGACTGGAATGATGCTGGACTGGTGGCGATAAAACGAAAGGCTCACACTGTGATCTCACTTCAAAGAAACAAGACTTTTACTGACACTGATTTTAAACACCGAGTCAGAGCCCAGAAAATATGCTTACATTTTCCACACTGATGCATATTATCATCATCATCATCATCGTCGAATTTCTGCATCAAGGAAACTGCTTCAACTCTTTGATGGGAAAATAAAAACATAAGTAGCTATTGAAACCCAGTTAGAAGGGTGTGCGTTGTGTTGTAATGTAATGTAATCCCACAACAGCTGAACAACCACAGGAAAGTACCTGAAAGAACATTTGGTTATTTACTTGGTGCTACACTAAAAACCCAATTTTGTTTAGGTTTAAGAAAAGCTCACCACACTTTTTTTTTTTTACACCACCCAGATTTTACAGCTTTTAGGTGGTTTCTACAAAGTGTCGGCCTCCTGTAACAAAAACTAAACCTTTAGGTAAATCTCACATTTACAAAATCCATATTTAATAATTTAAACACTTTCCTTTATATAGTCCCCTCCCCCTTTTGAGCAGGTGTTTTATTATCTTGAGCTTTTCTCATTTTCTCAGGCACAAGCAACAGTTACATCTTTAAAAAATAAACTAAAAAGTGGTGTAACTAGTTTTATAGATTTCAATTTACTGTCAGACTAGCCTTCGTGCAGAAAGTGAAATTAATAAGTAAAAAGACAAAATTTACCCTAAAACACATTTATGCATTAACATCAAGGAAATACTTGGCTTTTTTTTTTTCAAACAGTAGGCTGATCTTTTTTCACACCTTCAAACAAAATAACCCATTGGCTGTTTAAAGAGCTACAGAGTGTGAAATTGTTTCTTCAAGAAAGCTTTTTACTAAAATCTTTTTAAAAAAAAAAAATAAACATTTTTTTCAGCTCAGACGTTTGGCAGCTTAAAACATCTTGGAGGACCCCGGTCGACCGTGGTTCTGTTCGGATTTGCTACGCTATCAGAGGCTCGTCAGGCGTTTAAAAACTTGGTTTAAATGAATTGAGAACGAAACACGGAGCTGAAAAGAAGCCGAATCCGATGAATCTCTCTTCCAAAGAACAAATTTCTGCCAATAAATCAGCGCAGGAACATAGGGATGAAAAACAGACAAGAAACTTTCAGAAGAATCTCAGGAAAATGCTGAGTCATCGGTTGCTCCGGTGATTCCCGCCTTTTTTTTCTTTTCTTTTTTTTTTTAAAGAGTCGTTCGGCCTCAAAGAGTCAGAGCACAAAAACTAAATTTCAAATAAACAAAAAGTCTTGAGCAATGAGTGGCTGAACCCTCTAGTGGCCACATTTGTTCATTTTTGTGTCTGCAATGTTTTTAGTAGTAGAAGCTTAAGGAAAAAAAAAATTTCCTAGCTGAAATGCTAGCGTAGCAGAATTGTGAATTGTGGGTGCACTGGGGCCTGGGGGAGGGGGGGGGGGTGTTGACAAACAAAAAAAAAAGTAAAAAATTTAAATGCTGCAGTGCGAGGCACAGGGGAACAGACAGAAATGCCGACATTTTGATATAGAAAGTGTCCGTAACGAAACAAATCAATATGGACTCTAATGTTTCCGAGTATTTAGCAGGTTCAGAGGATAAGGGGTGTGTGACCTCATCAAAATCCTTACTGGAAAGTCAAAGGAAGAGAAAAATAAGTGAAACTTTAAACTGTGATTGCATGAAAACCATAAAAGGTACTTAAAAAAAAAAAACAATTGATAGAGCCCAACTCTCCATGACCCGTTTAAACTTTTATATCTCTACTACTGCAAAGCACGATTGATTGAGCAGGCCTCAAAGAAGGCTTGGGCGTTTCTCTACTCCTTCATACACATTAATAATAATTAAAAAAAAGCCATTATAGTCCATGTAAGCGCTTCACGATGTATCGCTACTAAACGTAACGGCACGCTAATCCAGATCGAGCTCCGGCTTTTGATGTATTTTTCTGTGGAGGTTTTTCTCAGTGCTGCAGGAGGAGCAGGAACGAAACATGCAAAAATACTAACGAGTAAGAAAAATAAATTCCCGATGATTACACTTTGTTGCACTGAAATGAGGGGAATTAATGAGTGTTTGTACTTCTACCTGTTTACTGTATGTTAATAGTATGTAGTGTACGATTTTCACCTTCACCTGTTTCATAAAAGGCAACTTATTACAGGTAGAAAATACATCTGTGTGGTTATTAATAACTGTCTGTTTATAAACAGGCAAAAAATAACCAGTCTCTTATCATGAAAAGCACAACCAAAACACGTCTAAAACCTAAACAGTTATTTGACTCAACAGAGTATTTCCGGTCGACTTCAACAGTGATGTTAGTTAGAAGGACCAGACTTAAGACCGGTCCGGTAAATGATCAGGGTGAATTTCTTTTTTCTCTTTTTTTATTTAAGTTTTATTCCTTCCATCAGGACATGAAATGTTAAAAACCTATAAAAGACAAGTAGCTAAGTGTAAGTAGTGTTCAGCTCTTTCAGGCTCCAAACACACACAGAAATAAAACGTCACCAGTGTAACGTGCGTCCTATTTCCGCTGAGCGCACGCTTTTCTTTTTCTGCGGCAGAATCTCAAAGAAAACGAGCGAACCGCTGAAAGTCGATCGATTGAAACGCGTCGCTCGCAGCAGCATCCCTGCTCCTCACCATCTTATAGAAAATATAACACTATATTTTACAAGAAGACTATACGGGACATCTATTATCTTACAAAGAACAGCGTACAGACAGTATGTACAGAAAACACGGACCCTCCGGGTCTAAGATTTGTGAGAAAAATGGCCTAAAACTGAACACTGTGAATCCAAACTTGTCTTTACATTTAAATAAAATGGATGGGAGAACAAAAATATGCAAATAGATGCAATAATCACCTCATACAGTGCAAACCTATTCATACCACTTGAACTTTTTCAAACTTTTGCCACATTAGAACCACAAGCTTCAATGTATTTATTGGTATTTTCTGTAATTATAAAGCGGATTGGAAAGGATGAACGGTTTTAGATTTTTAGAACAATTTATGCTCAATCCAAAGTAAAAATCTAGTGCATCAATTTGCCTTCAGAAATCACGCGATTAGGAAACAAGAGTATTTGTGTGCGACTTGAAAGCCGTACAAATGCAGCTGTTCTGTGAAGGTTTCAGAGGTCTGTTGGAGAACTGACGGCACCACGAAGGCCGGAGATCAGGCGATAGTCAGAGAAGCAGCAAAGGACAAGCCCCACATATTTTAAGAACTAGTCCTGCACTCCACATATCGGATCTTTATAGAGAACCGGCAAAACTGTAGACGTTTAGAAAGAAGCCCATAAGCAGGCCCGGTTGCAGTTTGCCACAAGCCGTGAGAGATATACAGAAGACGGTGCTTTGGTCAGACAAGGACAGAATAAATAAAATAAAAGATTGTCTAAGAGTTATTTTCTTAACACCTGAGCACATCTTGGAGGACTTTGATCGGCCGTTGTTCTGTTTGGACTTGCCACGGTATCTGAAAGCTTTTAAAAACTCGGTTTTAAACAAGCTGAGGACAAACAGGAAAATAATCTGCATCAGATCAACAGGATTCCTTTTCTTCTACCCAAAAAAAACGTACATTTCTGCCAATAACTCAGCGCAGAATCCAAGGAGACGAAAAACACAGACGAGAAACTCGCAGGAACTGCTGAGTCGTAGGTTGCTACGGTGATTCCCGCCTTTTCTAGAGCACCGCCGGTGCTGATCATAAGCCTCAAAGAAGCAGCAAAACTGCAATCAAAACATATAGAAAGTCTTAAATTATTATGTTTCCCGCAACGATTTCAGCCTCTAGACGTGGAACGCTAGCAGAAAATTTTATGTGGAAAAATAACAGAGGCAACATGCAGCCTGAATCCAAGATGGCGACGGAAGCGCGATAGGAGCGGAGGGGAGCAGAAAGAAAGTCCAAATGAGTCCAGCGGCGCGGCGGCTCTTCTCTTTACGCCCTCCTCGCATTTTAATCACGCTTATCTACACATGTTAGAGAGCACTGCGGCTCGGGGAGGAATGCTGGGTAGCTTTTGTAAAGAAGAGCCTGTCACACGTTTTTTACACATTTCATTTATTCACAAAACCTCACTTCTGGGGGGGTGGAGGGGGTGTCCATTACCGGTTGCTTGCGACGTAAGCATGAAAAAGGCACGTGCTGAGGTTTCAAGGTGAAGCAGTTTAACGTAGGCCTCAGCGGGGGAACTATCTGTAAGGACATCAGCGTAACAAGAGACCCTCCAGGAATCTGGGATAAACAGTTTTCTCCTGACTAAAACAGACACATACCCCCCCAGGTTATCTAATAACACCCTAAATCAAAATCCATCTTTCTCGCGTTAGAGGGTCTAAGCATTAGTCGTAATCTCAACCACTTCAGCTGCAGAACGTTGACTTACAGGCGCTTAATACAAACACGCGCCTCTGATTTTCGCTCTAAAAAGGAAATGCCGGGTATCGTGCATCGTTTTCTCTTCTGCTAAAAAGTGCGCACCTTCATTGTGATGGTTTATAAAATAAAATAAAAAAAATTACACTGAAGTTTGTGGTCGTTACATGACAAAACGTGAAAAAGTTAGAGTAAGTACAAACACAAAAAAAAAAAAGCCAGGTGGGTGTATAAGAAAAATAAAACAGGAACTAATCATAGTATCTCATTACTCATGAATCTGAGCTATATATATATATATATATGTGTGTGTTTATTTTGAACTTAGCCAATAAAATGCCAAATCTGAATTAATCATAATTCCTAAAAGCTTTTCGGGTGTTTATTTTCTGTCCAACCAGTGTTATATCGGAGACAGAAGATTTTATCTGTTATTGAAATAAAGGAAGTAAAAAAATGGTCGTCACCATCACGAGAGTTTCAAACGCAGACCGATCCGATGCCAAGAGTTCAATCCGAGGGGGGGGGGGTTAGTTTCTGCTACGAGAACGATGAAGAGCTTCAGGATGCGCCACAAACCGACTCCGGGTTCCCGCTCGATCTGAGGAACCTGCTGCTTCGGGGCCCCGCCGGTCCGTTAAGGTCCGTTACTCAGGGGGGAGGAGTCACGCGGCGAGCCGTCCGGAGGCTTTTGGTCCGAGAAGTTTGGGCGTTGTGCTCCAGCGGTTCTGCAGGGACGCAGCGTTCTACCACAGAGTAAGAGAGAAACGAAGAGCGGTGACGGCGCCAGAGGGAGATCCGGTTTCAGGGCCGCCGAACAGAACACAAACGGGTGAGCGGTATTTACACGAACACAGCCATCATGACCGCGGGCTGTTCTGGACAGAGTTCAATGAGTCCGACTGGCCTTCCTCCTCCTCCTCCTCCTCTTCCTCTGCGGCCGGATGCACGGGGCCGTTGTGCCGGTCCCGTCGGCCCGAGGCGGCACCGTCCCTGCGTTCAGACGGACTTCCAGCCCGAGGCTTTGGAGCGTCTCTGGACGTCTGGAGTCTGTGTGATGGAGACGGGCTGTGGCCACGCCCCTTTTCCTGAGCGCCACCGCGGCTTCTGTCGTCGTCTCTCTGCTCCGACTTTTTACCCGTCGCCTTTTGTCCTTTGTCCTCGTCCACTTCATCGTCCGAGTCGACGTATTTCTCGTCCTCCTCGTCGTCGGAGTCGATGCGATTGAGCCTCTTGCGGATTGGCCGGTCGTCTCCTGATGAAGATTGAGAGTCATCCGACTCCGACTCGTCCTCATCCTCGGTCGACGGCCGCCGTTTCTTCAGCATCTGGGCGAGAAGTTTGCGGCGCTGCTGCGACAGCATCTCCCTCCTCTTCCCCCTGCCCATCCTCTCCGGGTCCTCTTTGTCTCGGCCCGTCCTCGCCGATGATGATCTCCTCCCGTCATCATCTTCATCATCCGCCTTCCCCAGCTGCCTCCTCTTCAGCCGCCTCCTCACGTCTTCATTCTCGTGTCGTTTCCGCTTCTCTCTCGTCCTGCTGCTGCGACGTTCCTCCTCCTCCTCTCCTCTTCTTCTTCTCCTGTCCCCTCTCCTCCGGCCATCTTCCTCCTCATCATCATAATCATCCTCAGAATCTCTCGAGGAAGCTGACACTGAAGAGGAAAGATGAACATGAAAGGAGGACTTATTATTATCAATAAATTGCAGATTACAGGATCTTGTTTCCTCTGTAGAGATCTGAGAAGAGGAGCTAACCGTCGCTGTAGTCGCTGGAGAAGCGCTCCTTGCGCGGTCGGCCGCGTCGCTTCACCTGCTCCTTTTTGGCGGAGGTCCTGGAGTTGTCTGAGGACTCCGATGTTTCGCGGTAGTTCACCTGCTGGCGCTGGCCCCGCCTCAGACCGCGCCTCTTCTTGTCTGCGTCGCTGTCTGTCATGTCGCTGAACTGATCAGAATCTGTCGAACGGACATCAGAAGGAACTCTGGTTCAGGACAGTAAACAGGATTCTGCATCTTGGGTCGTAATCTATTGGCTGGATGATTCATATCAGATGTTTGGCAATTATGAGGAAATATTCTGCAGCTTTACTAGTTTTTCTTGTCCCGTGTGATAAATTTAAAAGACGCGACAATCCTGGCTGCGGTGCATCACCGTCACAAGGGGCAGCTAGATGGAAATAAACATCGGTTCTTAATACCGGCCCAATTTTACTTATCGGACCGATACTGATATGTTAAAAAACATTGGCCGATACCGGTGTTAATGCTGATATATCGTGCATCCCAAATCAGTGTTGGGTAAGTTACTTTAAAAATGTAATCTGTTACAAGTTACTTTGTTTAAAATGTAATTGTAGTGTAACTTTTTTGATTACTTTTATAAAGTAATGTAACTAATTACTTTGATTACTTTTTGATTACTTTAAGGTTTTAATGAGTATTGACCCATGTTCAACATTTAATTTTTGAGAACTGAATGTGAACCTTAAAAAAGCGGAATTGGGAATTGACACTTGTATGACTCTATTCCTGTATATCCATCAGTAGTTAAAGGACAAGAGTCAGCAAATGCAAATTCTGCCCTGTAAAACAATGACAGCACAATTGTTGCTGTATGATCTGAAGCCCCATTTGGAGCTTTTAAACAGGCTTTGAAAAACTTTGATAATTTGCTGCTGTAATATTATAGATTTTTTTGAATAAAAAGCTAGCAGATGTGCATAATCAAAAAGTAACAGAAATACAATTATAGAGCATTCAGTATTGTAAGAAAGCCCACACTGTTTCTGGATTAATATTGTATGAGTTAAGTTCTGTTCCGTTTTCTGCCTTTTTCGTTGTAAAACTGAAATGTCCCATGCTCCTGAATGCACCATAGCTTTCCGACGCTCACGAACGCAACACTGGGAACGCTGAGCTGTGTAGACGCGCGTTTGATTTTCCGCTTAAGACAAAGTTTTGCAGTTTCACAACACACGTCGGCTCTCACGGTTTATTGTTGTGTGTAAATAACAAGAGGTGGCTGTCAACAAGCTTGAAGGCTGTCATTTTTGATGCGCTGCTTGAGCAGAAATAAAACCGTGAAACGTCCGCTCGCTTGCTGTTCTTTCAGAAGGCTCCACCAGCACAGGATGGATCATCAGAGTGATAGAGACAAGGAGCCGTAGCGGGAAACGGCGATACAGGGCGCGAAGCAATAAAAATATCATTACATATTACGCAAAGGTTTTTCTTTATATTTTTTAAAAAAATGTAACTAAATTTGTAATTCTTAATATTTTTGGAAGTAACTGTAACTGAATTACATATTTTCTCATTGTAACTGTAACGAATTACAGTTACTCTTTTTTTGTAATTAAATTACGTAACGTCGTTACATGTAATCCGTTACTCCCCAACACTGTCCCTAATTATATCATCTGTATGCTGACGACATACGATTGTAACGCTCGTTTTGAACTTCTGAGATCTACAAACTGTCTGAACTCACCAGCCGTCTGTCAGAAATCAAACTATGGCTGTGCAACAATTATCCACAGTTAAATGCAAACAAGACTGAATTAAAAAATTCAAAAAAACTCTTTATTCACGCAGCATTTTTTTTAGCTCCTGCTGTGAAATTTAGCCTCAGAAATCAGGGTCTCATCTTTGCCAGCTCCTTGTCTGCTGAGGATGACTCTAAAATGCTTGTTCGTATCTTTTATCACTTAAGAAACATTTCTGATTTGTTTATGTTTTTATTTCTTCTTGATGAGACAACTGTGTGAGTCTTTTTCCTTGTTGAAACAAAACCTCCTCGGCTCGTTTTCAGTCTGTGCAGAATGCTGCAGCGAGGCCGACGACGGAGGAGAGCGCACAACTCCGGTTCTGGCCTCCCTGGCCTGGGAGCACTAAAGATATGAATTTAAAATCTTGTTTTTAACCTTTGAGGCACTTCTGGGCCATGAATACATTCTGGACCTTTTGGATCCTCCAACTCCATTTTGGACTCTGAGGGCTTCCAGCCAAACGTTGCTGGTGGTACCAGCTTTAAAACCCGTGGAGGCAGAAAAGCTCGGTCTCAGTGGCGCACAGACTCCAGAGAAAGACTTTACTTAATGGGTTTTCTGTTTTAAATACCTTGTTCTTTGTGAAGCACTTTGTGTTTATGTCTGCAAAAAGTGCTTTAGAAATAATATTTTGCTTGTAAAAACTTCCAGTAGGGGTCGCAATACTTTGGCCCACAGGTACCTGTAAAAACTGGACTGCAAAAAAGAACTAAAAGTAAGTAACATTTTCTTGAAATGAGTGTATTGTACCTTGATTTGAGCAGTTAAATAACTCTATTTGCCAATGGAATGAGTATATTTACCCCTAAAATAAGATAATTAGATACCTTGCACCTGAAATAAGATAATGGAGATCAATTGTTCCTATTTTTGATGGAAAAAATCTTATTCCATTGGCAAATAGTCTTATTTACCTGCTTAAATCAAGAAAAAATACACTAATTTCAAGAAATTTTTACTTACTTTTGGTTCCCTCTTTGCAGTGTGGATGTAAAAGGATCTAAAAAAAAAAACTCCAAATGGGCTCTTTTCGGGAATAACTTTCTAGCTATACCGTGCGGCGATATATCTGGCGCCTCAAACTGCGCAGGTTTTCAGTCCTCTGCAGGAGAGCTGCACAAAGATCCTTCTCTGCAGGCTCCGACTCTTTTTAAATGTAATCAGAGAAGAACGGCTCATATAAGAAGGTTGTGCAGAGGTGCCAAAAATTGCACCACCAGTGATTTCACTGGAAAAAAAAAAACAATCTTAACACGGGAAAAAAGTTTTGTTCTCAAAGGTTTAAGTTTATAAAATTCTCAGCAATAAAAGATGCATTTGTTTTATTTTTTTTTGTGCTAATAAGTGATAAAGTGATAAAAGCCACGCTGTCTGTGCACTCACCCATCTCTACATCACTCTCCTCCTCCTCCTCTTCCTCGCTGGACCGTCTCCGCCGTCGTTTCCGGCCCCGCCGTTGAATCGTCCTGGCTTTGTATTTCGGCACCCCCCTCAAACCCCGTTTGGGACGTGCCGCCGCCGCGTCCAGGCTGCCGCCGTCGCTGCCTGCGTCCTCGTCCTCTCCGTCGTCGGCACCCGAAGCGACGAATTCTTCCTCCTCCGAGCTGCAAGAGGCAAACGATGAGGAGGAAGGAATGAGACGAGCGTCGGGGGAGGCGGACAGACGAGTAGAGAACGCTGAGCGCCGACCTGTTGCTGAGCATGAACTCTTCCTCGCTCTCTATCGCCGTGCTGTCGCTCTCCAGGTCATTCAGCCTCCGTTTCTTCTTGTTCCTGGCAGCACGGGTCTGGGTCCTGATTGGCCGCTGGTTCTCCTTAACGGCCTCCGATAGAACGCCGCCGCTCTCTTTGCCCGTCTCTGCTCCTGAAGCCCAGGAAGCAGAAAAAGACTCAAAGTTTAGTCACATGAGCCCTCGATCTCCGTGCCTTTTTTCACATCTGGTCACGTTAAAACCACAAACTTAAATGTATTTTATTGGGATTTTACATGATAACCCTAACCCTAAAAGCCACCGCAACCATAATTTAACTTTTTAGTAACTAGAGTTCACCTGTGTGGGCTTTAATCTTAAGGGTCCATAATCAGAAGAGTTAAAGTTTAAAAGGCTTGTGGTAACTGTGGAGGAGCTGCAGAGGTCCACAGCTCAGGTGGGAGAATGATAGGGCAACTAGGGGTATTGTATTGTTTTCTCGTTATGGCAAAATAAGAATTTGAGTTTATCTTGACAATAAATTACAAGTAGTGGAGTCAGAAAAACCCCAAAACGGCCAGTATTGTTATTTTCTTCACTGTTGATTTCTTTAAAGCTTCAATAAATAAAAAAATATATGATTAAATGCAGTTATTTTGTGCAGTTTGGTGATTAAAAAAAATATTAAAATTTAACTAGTCTGCTGATAAAAGTATATATTGAATTTTGTTCATATGTTATATGCTACACTACTAAAATGTTTTTTAAAGTATTGCTTATTGGGGTAATTTACATGAAGTCACAGCCACACAGTTACCCAAAAAGCTACAAGAACTGTAAATAGTCTTTTATCCTTGTTTTTATCATTATCACAACAGTACCACAATATATTGTGATAAAATTTTGAGTCTATGTTGCAACTATGAGGTTTGTGATCAAAAAAGTCGGGCCTTAACGGAAGAGAAGCAGCAAGAAAGCCATTTAGTGGACACACCAAACATGGTAGATGAGACCAAAATTAAACTTCCTGCAGGGAAATTTTCTACTTTTAAATTCAGGCAAAACAGAAGTTGTTGTCTTCTTAATCAATCACTTAATCTGGATGACATTAATTGGCCTCTGGTAATCAAGTAAAAAAACTGGTGTCATTTCTTACCACGAGATGTCATTTAAAGGCCAAATTAAACAGGTATCTAGGTTTTCCTTTCCTCCACCTCCACCATATTAGAAATATTTTATCCAGGAGTGATGCTGAAAAACTAGTCCATGCATTTGTTACTTCAAGGCTGGACTATTGTAATTCTTTACTATCAGGAAGTCCACAAAATGCAGTTCAAAGTCTTCAGCTGATCCAAAATGCTGCAAAAATAGTTCTGACGAAAGTCGACAAGATGGATCATATTTCTCCTATTTCTTTTTCCCTTCACTGGCTGGATAGGGTTGATTGATTTGACCGCTCTGGGATAAAAATATTTTTTTGAGTCCATTGGATTTTTTTTAATTTTTTTTAAAATCCTGAAACTTTTACTGGATGGCGGTGGAGAACGTGTCCACGCTCATCCAGGAGGAGTGAATGCTGCAAGTCAATGACTGGATGCAACCTGCTGGGTTTTCTTAGAGAGGAAACTTTTTAACTAATCTGTCTGGATGATTGTAAAGATCCTTGAGATGACTGAATTGAAACTGAATTGCTTTGACGAAGTTACACGTGGAGAGGACAAATCAGGCTGAATGCCATCTATGACCCTAACAAACAGCCAGAGCTACGGAGGAATGGCCCAGTCAAAGTTCAGATCTAAGGTTTGTGGTTATAACGGGACAAATGGGGGTTTAAATACTTTTGCGAAGCACTGTACTCCACAGAAATCGGCTCTAACTGCTATTTCTTTGATGACCGCTCACCACTGCCGATGTCCCTGACGTCCTCCTCGATGGCCTCATCAATGGCATCATCAAAATCATCAAACCTGCCACAGAACACGTGTTTAAGTTTTATTCTGCTGCGTAAATCGAGGAATAAAACTTGTTGCAAAGGACAAACAGCCACTTCAGTCATAGCAACAACACCAACCTGTAGCTGATGTGTTTTCTGGTTCTGGTTGATCTCCTCCCCAGATTTTTGGTCTTTTTGGGATCTTTTTTCTTGGCAGACTTCTCCTCCTCTCCTTCTTCCCCATCTCCTTCCTGAAGAAAAATAAATGTTGGTAGTAAAAAAATAAATAAATCTAGACAAACCTCCTTCATAGCAAACACATTGCTTGGTTTACGTTTACGTTTGTTATGTTGTTGAACTAGATTAAGATTTCACCATCTGTTAAGAAGCATCCATGGTTTAAATTGCACTATTGAGGAATTAAAAGCATGTATAAACTATTAACTTTTTTATTATAATTAACTTTTTAATGAAATAAGACTGAAACGGTGATTTTTAGTCCATTTACCGCGGTAGTTCCCAGATTACGGACCGTTTGCAACTACAAATAATCAAAAAAAAAAACTCTTCACCAGACATTCTGCTCTTAAAGGTGACCTGTTATGCTTCCTTTTAAATACTTAGGATAGGTCTATGAGCTAAACAAGACGTGTTCATTTTGTTTTGTTGTTTTTAAACCGGAAGAATCTGAGAAAATAAATAAGACGCTAACAGGACTAGCATCCCTATGGGATTTTCAATGGATAATAGCATCATGCTAACCGCTAATTGTCAGTGTCTCTTCAGGTGAAATTTAACAGTTAACAAAATTTAACTCCAAAAAAGTTAAATAATGCCTTTTATAAACGCGCGAGTTGTGATAATTCACTGTTGTGCAAAGCAGAGACTGATTGTCCCACATTTGGTTATTTGAGATCTGGTCACCCTAATAATAATAATAATAATAATAATAATAGGCCACCTTTAAGTGTGTGCACAATTTCCAGCATGTATTAACGGCAGTGTTAAGTTGTGTATGTGATTTATTCCAATAATAATTATAACTTTAATTTAAGATGTGATATGAAAGCAAAGTTTTACATTTTTGTATGTTACGGTTTAACTTAGCTTGGGCTGCTAGGTGAAGTCGATTGTGACTTAATAATCAGAATAATAATCATCAAGATGCTTAAAACAGCTCGTTTTACAGACACCAACAAAACATTTACTTATTGCCCCCCAAAAAATACTGTAAGCGTTTTTTGCACTTGCACTGTTTTGAGAAGGTGTAGACCCAAATGAATACAAAAAAGGGATTTTTTAATAACCGGTTCCCTTTCAGGTCCACCTCTTCTCTTTGACTCTTGGCTCGGTATAAGACGTTAATTTATTTTTATTTTCTTCCTGTCTTTGACTTATTTTCTTGTAGCCACTTTTACTTGGACTTCATTACTATTTTCAATCATGTAATTTGTTTTTATTCATTTATATAACTTTTTGTTCAATACTTTAGTCAATACCTGCTGTTTTTAAAGTGCTTTATAAATAGAGTTGGCTTGGAATCAGCAATACATCAACTTGAACGCTTGATAAAACATTATAAAACTACAACGTGTGCAGAAATATAGAGCTTGAACCTGCAAGCTTAAGATTAAGTGAACTATTTTAAAGACCCATGGTGGAAAGCGACTTACAGGAATGATGTTTTCCACACTGATCCCCACATAGACGAGCCGTTCCCTCCTGGGAGGAAGAGGAAAAAAAAACTTCAGTGCAAATAAAAAATAATTAAAAAAAAATTATTATGTTATTTGTGGGTCGGCTTACCGCCTCTCTGCCCGTTCTTTTTTCTTCAGGGCGCTGTCCAGGTTCTGAAGCTGCTCCTCCAGTTTCTCACACAGCATCTTCTACAAGAAGAAAACCACCAACAGGTCACTATCAATCCATTTTATTTATGCCCAAACCCCGAAAGAGACATTAAATGGTCAGCTGGGCGCAGCGGTCAGTTCTAGTCGCGTGTGGTTTGAAAACCCACCTCCATCACACAGCGTGCTGCAGATTTATTGGGAGGTTCAGTACGCTGTGCACCGAGAAAGCTTGATGCCAAAATTAAAACAATTTACATTTGAGAGAAAGAATTGTTGACACTCACAAACTAGAGAATCACAGAGCGCTAAACAGCATAGAAGGAGCCTGGCAAAGATAGGGGATAGTTTTTTAAAAAAAAAAAACACCTGGAAATAAAACTAGTCAAAGATCCCACAGCAATTTCTAATAATTTCTTAATTGTTAAAAACTTAGTTGTTAAAAACTACAAAAGACTGCAGGTTCTCATCCGGCAATCATAATAGACAAATGGTTAAAGGTATCATCTCCATGGTTTTTGGTTCCTGTTGAATAATTTCATTTTCATTCGCAAAATTAAATGTCGAAGCATCAAAAATAAACCAAGAACATTTGAAAATGCTGCGTTAATGATTTGGCCGGTTTAACAGCAGTCGTAAAAGACTTTTAAAACAATTAAATTTTAAAAAAGCAGGTGGTTGGGGGCTGTAATGATTTAGTCCTTTATGGCAGCCGCCCTCAAACTGGGGTCCCTGGACACGGGTTGGGGGTCTATGAAACGCATGTTGTCGGACCAGAGGAGGCGCTGCTGAGGATGCGTTGGGGTTGAGCTGAGTAACAAAATGGACAAATATTTAAGTCTGTCCACTTCATCATGTAAGGTAAAAGTAAAATCAGCTAAAATTAGGAAGTATGACAAAAAGTTACATTGAGTTTGGCTTTATCGAGAATGAGGATCTAATCTCCACCAAATCTAATATTAGGTGTATCTATATCTTAAAAAACATACATAATTCCTAATGTATTTAACAGTACAAAAGGCTATTTAAAAACACTATCAGCATGAGGAATCTAAAGGGGTCCTTGGAAAAATGTTACCGCTGCTAAGGGGTCCCTGGCCATGAAAAGTTTGAGAACCCCTGATCTATGGAGCCACGGTTTATGGTCAGACAAAGATGGAGCAAATTTGCTCACAGCGACAACATGTATGCTTAGATAAGTCAAAGTGAGACTTTCAAACCTAAGAGCTATGTGCCCACTGTCAAGCATGGTGTAGGCAGCATTATGCTGTGGGGCTTTCCACCTACTAGGGGTACTGGTGCACTGTAATAACAGAGGAAGATGTCTATTGTTATATTCTTCAACTTAAAAGGTAGAGTGGATGTTTTTTTCTGGAAATGTAGGCAAGAAACGACCAATTCCCTCCGCGAATAACTGCACATGTGCAAAACATCCTAACTGCTCTTTTGCTCCTCAGGAGGGTCGTGTAAAAAAAAATCTCCTAAATCCACTCTGGTCTTATTTATTTCTACTGAGGACTTCCTCTTCTTCTCATAAACATGAATGCGGTTTGCATGCTGCGACTCTCAGCCATGCTCAAAGTAAACGGTGAGAGCAACAATGAATGGCTAAAACCGAAGCTAACCGCTAAGCTAACTGCTAAGCTAACCGCTAAGCTACCTGGATACATAAACACTAGAAGTGCGCATGCACAGCCATCAAGCAGACACTAACCAGGAAACAAGAATGCACAATGATGATACGTGAGCACGTCAGAATAATCGTCATGTGGGACGACCAGAAGGTGATTCCCTAGAACTCGAAACCAAAAGAAGATCGTCCGCTATACAAATTCTGCTGTTCTGGTAGAACAATCCCAAACATCTGTCAATAAGGTGGATAAAGGACCTTTGAATGGATAACGCAGAATACCCCTGAGCTCACCAATACTGTAAATGTTTCAATTATGATTAATTATGTCAGAAAACTGACTCTACCAGTTCTGAATGAACAGTCAAATACGTCGCTAGAACTAGATCAGAAGGGTCATCTTTGCTACAAAAAGCACATGTTCAAGGTGCAACCTTCTATTAGTATTAGTGGGGAGGCATTTATATGCATATTTGAGTCTTGGTGTATGATTTTGACCAAAAAAAAACTGTTAAATTCTAACTTCCATCTAAAAGTAAAGCTTCTTTTATTGTTGACGTTGTGTTATATAATCAATCCACCCTGGAAAAAGAATAATTTCAGGGCTGGGCAGTGGTTAAAAAAGTTTCCTGGCAGTAAGAGTTACTAGCCTTTACAAATTAGAGTCTACATGTTCTCCCTGTGCATGCTTGGGTTCTCCACCGGGTACTCCAGCTTCCTCCCAGACTACAAACATAACTGTTGGCTACGCTAGATCAGGGGTGTCAAACATACGGCCCGCGGGCCGGATCCGGCCCGCCGAACCATTTAGTCCGGCCCTTTGGCTAAATGCATTATCATTATTTAAAAAAAAATATATATATATATTATTATTATTTTTTTCCCAGTGTCCTGTCTGGCAATGTGGCAATAAGATGCCACAAAGAGCTCATCAGATTTGACTTTCACAAGTGGAGCAGTACTGCTTTTGCCATAGTGTGCTGCTTGATTTATGAATGTGAATAGTTTTATTATGATTTATGCGGGGATTATCTCAAATGATATGGACACTACAATGGTAAAATAGGAGAGGAAAGGAAGAACAAGAAGAAAAAAAAACAAAAGGTGAAAGAAAGAGGAGATAAAAGGAAGAGAATGATAAAACAATTATTGAAAAAAACATGTACCTCGTTTAATCGAAAATCTGCAGTTCCTATATTGTCCACGAGGGGCGCTGTGTTTTAATTAGCAGATTAAGCTTCAGGTGTGGAAAAATTTAAATCATTTCTTAATTTTTATCTGTTTGATGTATTTTGTCATGCAGGACAGTGTTTTTAAGTTCCAAAAAATGTGAATAAATGTTTTTCAACATTGTACAATCACTGTGATCAGTTCTTATGCATGATGCAAAAGTAAATGTTTAACTGAGTAAAAGTATTGTTGAAGTTGCACATACTTTTCTTAAAAACGCTGAGGTTATTCATAATATATTGTGTAAAAGTGAAATTATTTAATATAAAAATCAACAACAAGTACACTTTTATTAGTTCTATTTAATCTTGCAATGATTTAACTCGTGTGGCCCTCTTGAGATCAGATTAAGCTGTATGCGGCCCCTAAACCAAAATGAGTTTGACACCCCTGGTCTAGATTGTCCTGAGGTGTGAGTTTGTGGTTGTTGATCCTGTGTTGCCCTGTGATGGACTGGAGATCTGTCCAGGGTGAACCCCACCTCTTGACATCTGGAGGTTGAAACCAGCGCCCTCGTCACCCAGCACAGACAAGCACGTATCGACAATAGACGGATGAAACAGAACGATTTAAATGAAAACTCTGCATTTAGTGTGTAATTATACGTTTCTGACCGAAACCCTAAGTGTTTAACGTGTTTGTCATTCTTTCCAGCTCACATGTTGGCAAGGTGGACAGAACCACTCTCCATCTGGGATCAGCATGAGCGGCGGCCGCAGGCAGGCGGTGTGGTAACCTCTATCACACAAGTCACACAGCAGGATCTGAGCAAAAACACACAAACATACCAGTAAATGCACTCAAATAACACCGATGAGAGAAGCGAACGACACCAACGTCTTGGACTTTACTGCCTCTATAGAAATCAAAATTAGGAAGAAAACATGAATCATTCCTGCCAGTGTTTTGACATTTTTTTGCTAGTTGTAGCATCCAGACTGACAACATTTGTTAGTTTCTGCTCATGAGTGTAAGGTGGATGTCCTGGGAAGTCCTGGTTTGTGACAGCAAAAAAATGGCATCTTGGATTTATTTCCTTAAAAGTTAAATTGTGAGGGGAAGAACAAAATGAAAACACAATCTGGTGGTTTTTTTTTTTTAAACCAGTGTAATCTAAACAGGATTGCTCCTATCAGTTCCTAACCTGAGGCCAGCTGTGGCTCAGACTGAGGAGACACACCAGTTATTCAATTAAATTTTGTTGGTTTTATCTCTGGATCTTAACCGCATAACTCCTCCTCTGCACGGCGTGAACATTTGTGCGTGGAAGACAAGACGAGGAGCAGTTGAAAGGGTAAGCAAGAATAGCAAAGTGCTTCATAATCGGAGACCGTTCATCAAACCGCCACAAAACCGAAGCTCCTCTGCAGCAAAGACGTTAACTTGGTGTGTGCTGTGATGAGATAAATAAAAAATGTGCGACTTCGTACCAGTTCGGGGTGGTTGGGCAGACCACAGTGAAAGCAGGCGTCCTCGGCGGGAATCTCCTCGGATTTACATAAATCCTCCTCCGAGGCACTTCCTCCCTTCTCCTCCCGCTCTCCTCGTTTCCTCCCCCTGTCCTCCGCCCCCCCCTCCTCGTTTGGCTTGTGCCTCTTTGGGCGAACGTTGGTCCATCGGGGTCGCCCGTGCCTCCGTTTACCCTGAAACGATGCGACAAAGAGAAACTGTGAAAACGGCAACGACAAAAAAAAAAACAAAAACAAATACTACATATTAGAAAAAAATTGTTTTTTATATCAAAATACTAGGGCTGGGCGATAAATCGATTTAATCGATTAATTCGAATTTACAATTCTTTAAGATTTCATTTTTGGAAAATCTGGGTTTTATTTTGCCAATACACTCATTGTGTTTCCATGAAGAGAACAGCATGTGATGCTGAATATATGTTTAGGCAAAATTATTGTCAAAATATTGTTAAGTGGAAACTTTTTTTTACCATAATACGAGGTACTTCATTTACTTATTTACTTTTTTTTTTAACTTAGTTTGAAGTTCACAAGTGCAGTGAAGCCTGTTCTTAGCTCAATGTGTAATACCACTAGCAGCAAATGTTTTGTTATATTTTTATTGTTTATAATGGCACGGCTGCCATCTTGTTTTACAAGCATGTTTCACAGCTTGTTTTTAGTTGCACTTTGAATTCAGGTCAACTCCCTGATGAAATGCTTGACATAAATGCAAGGTTTTAAAATAATTTCTTTAATTTCTTTTTATGAAACAAAAAGGAGGAAAAAAAAAATCGATTAATAGGATTTGGTATGATAAAATCTGAGATTTATTTTTTAATCCATATCGCCCAGCCCTACAAAATACAGATTTAGAATAGGTAACCTTTCGCTTGTTAAATTTTCCAGCAGGTTCGTGTTTTTGGTTCTTCGTCGACGGAGACCTTCGCCCGTCGTCGTCGTCGTCCTCATCGTCTTCTTCCTCGTCCGCCTCCTCTTCCTCCCTCGTTTTGTCGGGCGGCGTCTCTTTTTTTTGCGGCTTCTTTTTCTGGCTCTCTGCCACCTTCGAGCTTGGCCTGCAGTTTGGCAAAGCAGATGATCTTCAAGAAAAAAGGTGCATACGTGAGGAGGATTTAGTGACGACCGACGGCGGCAGAAGATTTCGATTTGGATGGCTCACGTACCTGCAGATCCTGGCGGACCTCCTGAGAGCCCGCGCTTCTTTCTCCACCTCCTGCTCCCTGTTTTTTATCTCCTCCTTTCCTTCTTTCCTCCGTAGCTTGTTTCTGCGGTGGGGTGGGATTTTGATCTTCAGCCTGATTCCTTCTTTCTGGAGCTCAGAGGAAGCTTCCTCCAGGGGACCCCTCTTCTGCTCCGATACAAACCCAATCTTCTTCAGTTTGACGACGCTGACCAGCCCGCCGTTCACCCCTTGTCCCTGTTGCTCCTTTTTATTCAGCCTGTCTGCGTTTGGAGGCGAGACGGCGCCGCCTGTTTCGGAGTCCGCTTTTCCTGACGTCCCTGAGTTTGTTCCAGGTTCCTCTTTGACTGCTCCTCGTGTTTCTTCTCTGCTCTCCTCCGGACCGCCTTCCTCCTGCTGACTGCTGTTTTCTTCTGTTGTCCTCGCTGTTGTTTTGGCGTTCTGGTCCTCCTCCGTCTGTCTACCGGTTTCTGTTGTGGTCAGAGAGGAGAAGCTAAGAGAATCCACTCTTCTCACTATGACTTCTGGTTTCAGGGATAGTATTGCATGAGTTGGAAGAGCGGAGGCAGTTTGCGTCGTCTCCTGATCGGGTTGTCCTTTTCTAACCACGACGGACTGCCTGCTCGCCTCCTTACCTTCCTCTGCCGCCCTCGGGCCACAGGGTTCTGACTTTGGGCCGTTTTCCTCTCTGTGCTCGGCGCCGGGAGCTCTGTGAAGCTCAGACGGGCTGCGAATGACGCCGACATGGCCGACAACTCCAACCTGACCAATAACCCCGTTATGGCCCTCTCTGGGGGGCAGGTGAGAAGCCCTACCATTGGTCAGTTCCTGCCTTGATGCACTGACCACCGGCTGCTGCTGCAGAGAGGATCCTGGACTTCCCTGGGGTGCTGATGAGTTCTGCAGCTTCCCATCTCTCCCCCGGCAGTCCTTAGCGTTGATCACTGACGGGTTACAGACGATGATGCTGCTGCTGCTGCTGTTGGTGTTGTTGAGGTGGTTGGTGTGGAAGCAGCCCGCCAGCTTCAGGTCCCTCTTCTTCAGCGGTATCTTGGCCTGCTGGTTGCACCTGACCGCGGCCTGCTCGGCTTCGTCTTCCCTGTTCATCTTGATCAAACTCACGCTGGGTGACATGAGGACAGACACGGCGTTTTTGGGTCCGTCGTTTGCGTCTCTGTGTTCCGATTTGATGGCGGTGATCGTGCTCACGCGGTTATCGAAGGCAGCCAGCTTACGATCCATCTTCTCCTCCGTCTTGGATTCGGCGTTTTCTTCCTCCTTTATATCTGCAGAACGATAAGGACTAAACGATTACCCACAGAACTTTTTCAAATTCTTTGATTACAAGTACGGCCTTCAGTGATAGAATAACGCCAGGAAGCGCAATACTTTAAAGTGGAAGGCATGATTTACACAAGCATGGTGAGCCTTTCCATTCAGTCCACTTTACTCTTGCACCTCCAGATAAAAGCAACTGCTGCCAATTGCCCTGAAAAGTCACCTAACTAGTAATAAATAGTTGTGATTGAACAAAAGTATCATAAAGACCAAGGTAGGCTAGTGATGAAGTTCTCAAGAACAATTAAAAACTGGTTGGGTTGTAAAACAACGCCTCAGTCTTTGAACATCTAAAAGTCCATCGCATCACCTAAACTGAAGGTTCAGAACGTGCATCACAGAAGCAGCCAAGAGAACCATGGACCTCTGGAGGAACCGCAAAGGTCCACAGCTCAGGTGTGAGAATCTGCAGATCCAACAACTCCTTGCAGAGCTCTCCACAAATCTGGCCCACATGGAATGAGGCAGGAATGACACCAATGGACACCAAGATAAACCCTGTTTGCAACAAGCCATGAAAGGATCACTGCTAAAGAAGGCGGTATAGTCCAATGGCACCCTAACTGGATCTCTTGGTGGTAAGTTATGTTTCACGCCATTCCCATAATAAAACATGGTGGTGGCAGCATCGTGCTGTGGGAGTGTTGTTGGGTTTTTTATGCAGGGAAAGGGAAGCTGGTCAAAGTTAAGCTGGACGAAGCTAAATTTAGCTTTTTACCTTCATGCAAAATGCTACATTGCACATCGTCCTAATGACGGCATCTCTATGGTAAAAACATGGTGGTGGCAGCATCATGCTGTGGGAATGCTGGTCGCCTCAATCCAGAGCGATCCAGGAAGAAAACCTGTTAGAGGCTACAACGGCCACTTGACTGGGGGAGACGTCCTGCATCCAGCAAGACAACGTTAACTTATAGATCAAAGCATAATCATGTCTTAGAATGGTCCAGTCAAAGGCCAGACCCGCGTCCTTTTGGGAAACTGAGACTCGGAAAACTTGAAAGCGTTTATTTTGGATGCTTTCTATCCGATCTGACCGAGCTTGAGCTATTTAACAAAAATAAACAAGAAAGAAAACTCTCTAGATCTGCAAAGCTGACAGAGACGTAACAGAAGGACTTGCTACCGTAACTACAGAAAAAAGGGGCTCTAAAAAAGTGCTGACCCAGGAAAGTTGAATGTGGATGCAAGCCTCACTTTTAGCATTTGTATTTCTAAAAATAAAATGATAAAAAGCACGGACAATTTCCTATCAAACATGTGTTCATTTGTCTTGGTTTAATCACCTAAAACCAAATTAAAAACAGTGAAATACTTTGTTTGGAATGAGTCGATGTGTCAAAATGTTCAAGAAGCAAGAACATTTTTGGAAGAACAGAAAGAAACTATATCGAAATGAGATTTTTTAAAAAGCAGATAAGGCCAGGAGGGTGTCAGCCACCGGTTGGGCCGATAAACTGAAAAATAATGAATGTTTACAGTTATGCACTAAAAGAATCCTGAGTAACAAGAGTAGGAAAAAAAATTATACAAACAGAAACGGACCTGAAGAAGAAACCCAAACCATGCAGCCTTTATATCATGTGCATTTTTATATTTATGTAGTTTAAGAACAACTATAATCTAATCCCACATTTCTCCTGCTTACAGTCTGACCTTTAATGCTAAGTGAAGACAAACGTTCTACCGCTGATAATTTTGTTTTTAGGTAGTTCATGGATTTTAACAGGACAGCTAGCCATCATTCATGAGGGATAAAAAAATGTAACAGAAGTTGGATACCTTGCTTGATTGGTTTCTTTTCCATTGCAGGACCGGTTTTCTTTTTATCGTTTTGTTCTGCTGAAGTTTTGAGGAGTTTGGTGTCCTTGAAGTCTTCGTTTGCTACAGATCACAAACCAGAAATTATTAAAACTACTGAACTTGGATTGGATTCGAGTCATTTTAATACAATCAGTGTTGAGCTATTTAAACCCAACAGATTTACTCGTTACAGATGATTAGATACTAAAAGAAAACAAGAACTAAACTTTCAAACTTTTTACTTACAATTTAACATAATTTTTTCCACTTTGCATAAAGCTTGATAGCACAGCTAAAACGCTAAGGCTAGAGAAGTATTTGCTGATTTCCCCCCATCATACCCGTATCCTTCTCTGCAGGGCTGGTGCTTCGGGATCCAGCCTGGTTCTGGGTTTGGTCCTGATCCTGACACTGGTTAGACTCAATCTGAGCCTTCAGCAGCTCCAGGGCCTCGGCCAGGTCGTTCCGGGTCCTGACGATGCACTTCCAGGTGGATCCATCCAGGTCATCCTGCTCCTCTGTGTAGAGCCGGATGTTCTGCTCCTGGTCCAGCTGGAGCCAGTACATCAGGCCCTGCTGGTCCCGACCAAGCGGCTGCAGGCGCATCTTCTCGGGGTCCTCCTCGTTGACTACCATCTTGAACTTCAGGTTGTCATCGAACTGACACTCACACAGATACTAGGGGATTCAAAGCACAGAGACGGTAAATGTCGCACTGCAGTCACTGACGAATTTTCAGAACGGTTAGCGAGGTGTAAAAAAAAAAAAAAAAGTCCAACCTTGAGTATGCTCGACTTGCACTCCATCGACATCTCCTGGTAACCCTTTTGTTCCAACTCCCAGGCCCATGTGCTGTTCAGCTCCTGGCAAACCTGCACAACACGACGCGTCAGGTTGGACTGAATTTACTCCTAATTAGCACCTCCCCAGTTATATGAGGGCAGACGTTCCTACCTTAGCCAGGTATTTCTCCCAGCGGTCGGTGGTTACAGACCTCCCCAGTTTTCTGAGCAGCTTCACATGGAGCTCCACCAGGGGCTTGGGAACTGGAACGCAGAAACAACAAAACAAAGTCTAATGCTTAAAATCTACTACTATGTCTACTACTCTTTCATGCAAAAAAAAGTGTTTATTTTATGAATAAATCAAGCAAAATATAAAGAAAGTGTTTATTTTATGAATAAATCAAGCAGAATATAAAGAAAGGACTTCATTTTTGTAAAGCATTTTTGTAAGGCAAGAGCAATTTACGGTATAGATATATAACAGTTTTAAAAGGTTATGGTTTCAGAGCTGATTACATTTTCTCATACTGTTCCTAATATTTGACGTTCTTTTAAACTCCAGCCCCTTCAGGAATTTGCATGAGTTAAACCCACCAGTCCTATTGCTGCTCACTGCTCGTCAGCTGGCTGAAAAAAAGCTGCGACACTTTCCCCTCACTTACAAGTTAGACAAATGTTGCTTTTTTTGGGAAATATTTCCGGACCTCAACAGCAACAACAGTCAGGGTGATCACCGGCATAATAAACAGAATTTGATTGCTATGTCTTATAACTAAAAACAAATTGGAACATATTCTAATCTGTCCGTGAGATTTAACTAATCTGTGATTTTATATTGCTTCTGTTTTTTAATTAGATCCGTTCGTGACACGAAATTATATTTATTGTGAATTGGCACTACATAAATACACTGAATTGAATTGAGTTGGTGTAGAAACTACAGGAGCATTATTTATCACTCTTATTAAGGTAAAGCTGTGTTAAAGCTACAGCTATGAAGCTACAACAGGTACAATAGGCTGACTGCAGGCTGGCTAACTGAGTAATTAACCAACTCAGGTCAACATCAAACCCAATTTTAACCATGTTTTAGTGACAAGTTAGATCAGTAGGATTAACCAACTGTTAACAATAAATAGGGCACCTGTACTGGTTTTAAGTTCAGGCTTGGACAACTTTACTTCAAATACAACGCATAAATGGATAAGAATGTTGTTGTCGTTTTTTTCTGTTTCTATCTTTTGTGTCAAAACACAACAAACATAAAAAGTCCAGCTCCTGTTATGTTACGTTTTAAAACATCTTGAAAGTCAGGTGATATGTAGAAAGCTTGATGTTTATTGATGGACGCATTTTAAAATGTTTGAGATTCACTGATTTACATATTTATCGCTCTAAAGATTAGTAGAGATGCGCTTAGCTGTTTAAAGAAACATCAGGGTATGATATTAGATCCACTATTCTTACTGTGTTAATAATACAGGTACAACGTTAGTTGAAAACAAAAGATAATTAACATTAAAAGGACACTATGGGTGGTCTGCTGTGAGGCTGTCACGGAACATTTGAAATTTCAGGAAATTCCAGTTTTCTCTAATGACACGCTAACCCGAAGTCTAATTTCTCAGTTTATTGATTACAACTACGGACCAAAACTACAAGGCAAACCTCTCCCTATATATAAGGCTTTGAAGAATAACTTTGAAATCAACGGATGTGTCGTAAAACAGCTATAAATTCCCAGTAGTTATTTTTTCACATATTCGACAACGGATCCAGCTAGCTAGCTAGCTTGTTATCCAGGAGCTAGTGCGCGTGCGCAGATTGCCTGCTACTTTACCCTCTTCCAGAAAATAACATCCAATGTTTCGGCCGAACATGGCTCTCTGGGGGGTTTGACAGCCACGAAAAAATGCCGCCAGTGGCGCACAGTTTTCCCGCATCACATCGGGGGCAGTTGTTTTCGCGTGGCTCGGCTGCCTGCGAAACAAGGCCGGTGAAAAATTACACCTGACAAGGCTCCGGAGCTAACCGGTTGGCTGTGTGTGGTCACTCGGCGGAGCTGCATCATGGCTCCCACTCCAACTTTAATAGATCAATCTAGCAGCTCTGGCAACGTTGTCCACGGCTTCTCACTTAACACGGAAAAACATGGCGCCACATGTTGTGCTCCCGTGTGTGCCCCCCCTCCTCCCCGGTTTCCCCAAACTTTAACGCGAAGCTTAACCTGCGCGATTTCCTCACAAAACTCGGGGTAAAACTGAGGACTACCCCAGGAAAACTGCCGTTGACCAGGGCCATCGTTGGTCAAATAACGGTCCCGTTAAAAGGGCTTAAGATCGGGTCGTGAAGCCGCTCCGTGGGCTTCACAGAAAACAACTAATTTTTTCCACCGTAAAGCTCAACACCATCACCATGATGACGGTTACCAGCGCTGGTTGCTGGCCCCCGATCGCCTTCGGCTTCAAGTGTCGCAGCTTCCCACCGCTGCTCTCTGCCCGCCGCTGCCGAGCCCTCACCTGCCGTCGTGTCACGCAGATACCGCTCCATCTGCGGGAAAGTCATCTCGGGAAGGTCTAGCGTCGCTCCGTAGCGCTCCAAGAACGAGCATACCTCCGCGAAGCTCGGGCACAGCGGCGGGCCGTAGCCTCTCGCCACCGCCGGAGCAGCCATCTTTCCAGGCGGAGAGAGAAACGTTAGGGGAGGGTTCGTCCCTCGGATGCGACTGTGCGCGAATGAAATGAATGGAGGCAACGACGGAGCGACCGGCGTCAAGCTCGACGGCGGAAAACAGGGGCGCTTCCGGTTTCCTTTCAAAATAAAAACTGTTTACCCCACTGAGCTATATAATACACTGGAGTGCTAATAGCTAATAGAACGAGTCGCTTTGAAGCCACCAGCCGCCATATTGGTACTCCCTATTTCCCCCCCAGTAACTAGGGAATATGTGCGCTACAGCATCGAATAACGAGGATTTTCTCATGTTCAGGGGGGGCTTAAAAGTTTTAAAATGTCAAATGCCATATACTTTTATGTTATGTTCTAAAACTATCAAGTACTGAGAAAGTCATGTGCTGAAATATTTAGCATTTTATTCATTTAAATATACATATATAACATTTATAAATATATAATAGTATATATATGTATACATATATACATATATGTATACATATATACATGTACAAATAATTATATATACATATATGTATATTTAATATGAATAACATGTAAAATATTTCAGCACCTAATTTCCTAGTAGTTGATAGTGTTAGTACATCCACTGACTGTAGAATTACCTATGAAACGATTTCACACAGCCAGAAAACTGCTTTTTGTTGCAAACAAATCCTATGGGGTTCTGTGAGAGTAGGGAGTAGCAAGATGGCGGCCAGTGACTTCAGTTGTTCGGCAAAATCAGCACTCCAGTGTATTATATAGCTCAGTGGTTTACCCGACAAAGGCCGCAGGGTGCCGATCAAACATAGGTGAAAATAAATAAAAATAACTCAACGACAGACACCAGATTAAAAATAAATGAAAATTGAGCACGTAGGGTTGAAAATAAGGCATAAAATGATCAGGCATGTTCAGTGGCGCCTCCAGAAATATTTCATAGGGGTGGCCAGATGGAGCCACTTAAACTCCTGGGGTGGCACTGAAACTAAAAGCTGTAATTTCAGGATTTTAATCTACTGTTGTAGTAAAGCTGCATGTAGGAAACAGGCTGAATCAGAAAGACTTAAGTAAACGCCTACTAATATCTTATGGTTTTTAATGGTTTTCTGAAATTTTACTGTTCCTAATGATCTCATGTGCATAGCCCATTAATAGCACAGTTAACATTTTGAGTTGAACAACAATACATTTTTATTGCATAATTACATTAGGAATAAGGTGTACATTTATTCATTTATTGGAAAACAAAACAGTTACTAAGGGAAAGAGATACTGGCAGATACAAATAAGTGCGATAGAAGCCAAGGAAGAGCGCCTGTCTTGCTGGCTGTGCATGATAGGATGAAATGCTAAACTGACGCTACTACAATAGACACTGGCCAGTTGGTTGGCCAGGACATGGCACGGGGGGCATGGCCACCCCTGGCCACCCCCTGGAGGTGCCCCTGATGTACAGGTGGGTCATTTGTGCGATTTCCTCACAAAACTCGGGGTAAAACTGAGGACTACCCCAGGAAAATTGGCTTTGACCAGGGCCCATTGTTGGTCAAATAACGGTCCCGTTAAAAAGGCTTAAGATCGCGCTGGTGAAGCCCGAGCTCCCCCCAACTGCATTTCAAGAAAGGTTTGGTCCACCAGCACGGGTGGAAGATGCAAATGGGAAAGTTTAGTTTTCAATTAAGGCAAATTATTACAGAAGAGTTAAAATCCTACAATTGAAAAATTTAAGTACACCACACAATATTCATCTTGTAATAAACACACCTCACGTTCTCTTTTATTTCATAGTAACATCTATCCAATGACATTTAATTACTAGAATACAGACTTTGGTGCATTAAAATCTGCTTTGAATTCAATTATTAAAACGTGTTTTCAAATAACAAATGATTCAAATACTGTTCTTATATTGCTAGGCCAAAGTTCATTGTTGTTAAAGAGTCAAATTAAATTATTCAAAAAAATTTGCAAACTGAATGACTGAATTAATACAGCAAATGACCAAAAAACATTTTTGAAATTTTGGATACAATGATTTACACATTAATTTATTTATTTACAATTATATCATATTTTGTAGAGCAGGTCAAAAATTATGTTATTTTTTTGTCTCCCACTTGCACGTTGATTTGAAGGAGTTGATTTTGTTTTGTTATCGTCGTTGTTGCTCCAAAGTGACAACACTGGCACGGCTTCCTTCAAAACGGGCTCTTTAATAAATGCCGTGAAAACTACAAAAATAAAGACAAGCTTTAGAAATGGATACATTTACAGACAGTCAGGTGACACATACTGTAACAAAGTTACCTCGTGACCGCCTGCCACTTCGGAGGTCTTTAATAGACTAATTCTTCTTTGTCCACTCTAAATTAAATATTAAGTAATTAAAACACCATAACCAATAAATTTACAAAATATTACAAACATAAATACAATACCTTTTCAGCTACAGCAAATACGAGACTGCTACTCTTTCCCAGATTTCTGCTCCTTCTCTCATGCAAATCTCGCTACCTTTCTTATATACGCAAATCTCGCGATAACTTTTCAACAAATAGTTTCAAAAGAAATAAAATACAATAATTTTACATAAACCTCAAAATTTGAACTAAACAACTTAAAATACATAATCTGAAATAAACATACATTTTTCCAAGAAATAAATCATTTCACTGTCACTTACACTCCCACCAAAATCACTAATTTGTTTCAATGTGATTTTTCAATGAATGTCAGAATTAAAGTCTGTTTTACTCTGTATTAGTCTCAAGTAACGTCACTACCCTATGAATAGGTCTTTCTAAATATATCAACCTTGTCAGTGGTTTTCCTTTGTCAAATGTCGTTTCACTTGTCTTTAGTTTCACCTTTCGAACCTTGCCGTCTGGGCTCTCTAGAGTCTCTACTACTAGAGCTAGCTTCCATTTACATCTTGGAGCATTATCATCTTGTAGGATCACAATGTCATTAATGTGGAGGTTCCGTGAAACTTTTTGCCATTTCTGTCGCTGTTGGAGATTTAACAGATATTCTCGTTTCCATCTTTGCCAAAACTCGTTTGCTAGAAATTGTACTCTTCTCCATCTTTTGTTCAAGTACAAATCCTCTCTGCAAAACTGTCCTGGAGGGGGAAGAATAACTGAAGACTTCATCGTTAATAGGTGATTGGGAGTTAAAGGCTCTGGACCCAAGGGATCATTAAGATACTCCACACTTAAGGGTCTGCTGTTAATGATGGCCATTGTCTCGTAAAAGAGCGTTCTTAGACTAGTTGTATCAAGTCTGTTTGAGAATTTATCTAACATTGCTGTTAGTATGCTTCGTACTGTTCGAATTTGCCGTTCCCAGATGCCTCCCATGTGGCTAGCTGATGGAACGTTCATCACAAACTCGCAACCAATAGCTCTTTGTGGTTCTTGGTCCATATCCTTCATTGGCTCCAAAAACTCTCTTCTGGCTCCCATAAAATTTGTCCCTTGGTCACATCTTAGTTGTCGAACAGGACTTCTTATGGCAATCAGAACCCGAAGAGCGTTCATGAAAGCATCAGTTGATAAGTCATCAAGTGTTTCAATATGCACAGCTCGTGAACATAAGCAGGTGAACAATAATCCATATCTTTTGACTTCCTTTCTTCCTTCCTTTACCATGAATGGGCCAAAACAGTCAACACCGCAATATGTAAAAGGAGGTGCTGTTTTTGTTCTTACTTCTGGTAACTCTGCCATCTGTTGGACATTTGTGGTCTTTCTATATCGCCTACATTTAACACAGTGGTAAATGTGCGAAGAAACCATACTTCCACATCCTAAAATCCATATGCCATTTGCACGCAATTCATTTATGGTCATGCCTCTTCCTTGATGATGTACACGTTCATGGTAGTGTTTAACGAGGAGAGCTGATACGTGGGACTCCTTGGTAAGAATTGCGGGATGTTTGACATGATGATGCAAGGCTGATTGGGACAATCTTCCTCCCACCCTGAGAACATCGGACTTGTCCAAGAAAGCATTTTGCTTTAGTCTGTCATGCTTGTGCAGAGAATTTTCCTTCTGAGATCTGATTTTCTGTATTTCCTCAGTAAAAGCTTCCTTTTGCACTAGCTTGATAATGAAAACTTCTGTGTCTCTTCTCTCTTCAAGATCTGTTGTTTTGTTTGTTCTTTCTTGAACACCTTTAAACTCTTTTATGCATCGTTTGAGTCTGGCAATAGCCTTTACAGCTCTCGACCAATCAGAGAACTTCTTTAGACGCTCTAGAACAGGGCTCACTTGTTTTGACTGCACGGTGTGTGCATGACCTGTACGGAGTTCAGGATCTGTCCCTTCAACTTCTCCCACCATTTCCTTTCTTAGTCGACGTTCCAATGAAGACAATCTGTGTTCAGCACTTTGCTTGTTGTTTGGGAGATTCGGATTGTCTGTTTTGAATGGTAACGGGAGTTCGTAATGACCATCGTTCTTCTGTTTTATACCTTTGGTCACCTTTGACATGAACAAAATGTCTTCCTGTGAAACTGGATTGTCATCTGTCGCATGTTCAGAAAAATCGGATTCCAAAGCCTTAATCACATCAGTTGGACTGGCTTCCTTTACTTGAGTTCTGCATACAAAATGTACTTGTTTCTTGAGTTCAACTGCTGGTTGTGAAACAGGGAATACTTCACGAACAATTATTCTGTGACTTGTACCGATGACATCGTTGTGATTTTGAGATTGAGATGAGCAACCAACTATGCTCCAGCCAAGATCAGTTAACTGTGCGTAAGGTTGGTTCTCTTTGCCTGCAAGAACTTTGCGTGGTAGGAGGGCTTGTTGACAATTATAGCCAATAAGTAGACCAACTTCGCATTCGAGCAGTGGAGGTAGCTTATCTGCCAGCTTTTCCAGATGAGGCCACTTTAAGGCGGTTTCAGACGTTGGGATATGTGATCTGTTGACAGGGATAAACTCTCTTGTATATACTGGTGGCAGTGTAATTCTTTTTTCATCTTTATATCCTCTAACTTGAAGGTTTACCAGCTTGTCACATGGTATAACTGTTGACTTGGTGGACATAGTTGACAAGCACAGATTGACTTTACTTTTATTTGTGTCAAGACCTTGGGCTACTTCATCCAAGATGAAGGATGTATCACTTTGTGAATCAAGTAGTGCATAAACTAAAACCTCTCTGTCTGGGTCGTTCTTTGATGAAACCCATACAGGTAGAATAGAGGATGTCAACGTGCTTGAAGTTGCTTGAGTTACCCTGTTAGAGATCGCCACCGATGGTTTGTCTCCTTCTTCAGCGTCAGCTTCGTCGTTGTCTGGAGACTTTTCACTCACTGCAGGTATTACCCTGTTACGCTCAATGAACGCGTCATTGTGCAGACATGTTGGATGTCTTCTTTGACATTTTTCGCATGTGCTCTTTTTGTCACACTTCTTGGAATGATGTCCTCTCTCTAAACATCCAAAACACAGCCTTTCTGCTTGTGCAAACTTGATACGGTCTTGGAGTGGGGTTTCTGTGAATTTGAAACATTTATCAAGGATGTGACCATTTCTTTTGCAGAAAGGACAGGTCACAGTATTTGTGTTGTTTGAGTTTGTTGTTAGCGTTTTTGCTTGGATGACTTGGTTGCGTAATTGTTTGGGTTTACTTATTTCCAAACTTCTAAGAGCTTGCACTGATGCTATAGGATCGCATGCTAAGTCTGCTTCAGTGGATACAAAATCAGCAAACACATGAAAAGATGGATATTCTCCATCACTAGCCCTTCTTATTTTCATGGCTGTCCGGTTCCATCTTGTGGTCAACCAATCTGGAAGTTTTAGCAAGAGTTTCTGGATTTCCATACAATCATTGAGAATCTCCAGTGACCTTATGTGTAACATTGCAGCTTCACAATTCTTCAGGAAGTCAGCAAATTCTCTCAACTCACTTCCATCCTTGGAGTTTATTTTAGGCCAACTGTGAAGCTTGTCTCTGAAGCATTTTCCTATGGTGAATAGATCTCCAAAACGTTTTTCCAGCACTTTCCAAGCTGAGTCATATGCTTCATCTGTCCCCACTAGAAGAAAACCTTCAACTGCTTTCTTCGCGGGTCCACCAAGATACTTTCTGAGATAATAGAGTCTCTCATTCTTTGGAATGTTTTTCCTTTCTATCAGGGTTTCAAAGGACAACTGCCAATCTTTGAACTTTAAGGGGTCACCAGTGAACAATGCAGGTTCTGGAGTTGGAAGACGATTAGCGCTTATTGCTTCTGCTAGTATGCCAACTAGCTCATAATTTGACTGTTGTTGAGCTGCAGCAGAGGAAACCTGTGTGGCTTGAGGGATGAATGGTGGACTTGATGCATTAAGTGTTTGGCTTATGGTGGCCTTAGGTTGTTCAGCAGGACTTTGTTGGGCTTGGTTTATTACTGTAGGATTATGCGGCATAGATTCAACAATTTTAGCATTATGGAAATGGGTAATATTTAGAGCTGGAGAAGAACTGTGCGCTGTGACAGGGATTGCTTGGATTTCACTTTCTGCTTTAATGCTCTGTGATGAACTCTGACTTTCAGAAATACTTTCAGCTTCATCATAAACCTTTACTCGTGCCTTTGCGGCATTCAATTTTTTAACTTCTTCCAAGCGTTTAATCTTTCTTCGCTGCTCTTCCATTGCTTGCTGCCTTTCCAAATTCTCGCGTTCTAATTTTTGTAACTCAATCGTTTCCTTTTCTTGCTCTTCCATAACTGCTAATATTTCTTGAGATGCAGCTGCCTCCGCCTCTGCTTCCAATCTCTTGGTTGTTTGTGAACTACCTGAACTACCTTTAGAGCTTCTGGATTTTGACCTTGATGTCATACTTTCAGATCCTAAGCATGACCCAAAATCTGGCCATGGCTCTTCGTCGTCTTCTGCAGAGTCTCCTTGCAGTTGTTTCTCAGCTCTTCTGACAATAAATGCAGAAAGTGATGTACATGCATCTACTTTGCGCCTTGCGTCTGCACCAGGAGTGTGTATTTGCCGTATTTCTTCATAAATAGTTTGCATATATATGCAGGTGACGTTTACATTGTTAATCAGCTCCTTTAATTCACTGTCTGAAGCTTCTTTTCTTAATATGACTTTGCTCAGTCTTGCTTCATATCTCCATTTTTCAAAACCGACTGCATATCTGTGTTGAAGCATTTTAAGTTTCTCCTCTTGAAGCTCTTTACCCTTTTCGGTTAACATTCTAACTCTTTCACTTCTTCGAACAGTCTGTGGTTCTGAGATTTGCTCAGTATCATTTTCCTCCACTTCAGTACTTGATAGAGCATAGAGTTCTTTATGATCTTTGTCAGTCATTTTATAAGTCTGGTTAAACGTCACTAAATGCTCTTTTTAAATTGCAAAATACTCCTTTAAATTTCTAACTTATGTGACTTGAATATTACTTTATACTGTAGCTGTAATGAGATTCATTCTTAATACAGATGTATTTCAACTTAAAGAAATTTGTTAACTTCCCACTTAGTTTGACCTCAAGATACATACACAACACTCTTTCCTTAACAACAACACATCACTTTGAAGTTCAGTAGAGAATAAGTAACCTTTTGACAAATGTGTTGTAGAAACTTATGTGGCTTTAAACTTCACCTAATCCACTCTTATTCTACTTTTAACACTGTCCTTAATTCATTTCCACCGAACTTCTGATGTACGTTGCTGCTGCGCTTGGTTTCTTGAAGACGGTGAGCTTGACAAATGGCGCCCTCTTGTGTTACACCACGGCACCGTCACTCACTGCAGCGGCAGTCCTCTTTAACGGTCCTAACCGGCGTTGGTGCGGCTGCCGTTTTCTTAACGGTTTGTAACCGGCGCTGGCTGGAGAGTTGCACTGTCACTCACTGCGGCTGCTGTCGTCTTAACGGTTTGTAACCGGCGCTGGTGCGGCTGCCGTTTTCTTAACGGTTTGTAACCGGCGCTGGCTGGAGAGTTGCACTGTCACTCACTGCGGCTGCTGTCGTCTTAACGGTTTGTAACCGGCGCTGGCTGGAGGAGTTTTCACTGTTGCTCCAAAGTGACAACACTGGCACGGCTTCCTTCAAAACGGGCTCTTTAATAAATGCCGTGAAAACTACAAAAATAAAGACAAGCTTTAGAAATGGATACATTTACAGACAGTCAGGTGACACATACTGTAACAAAGTTACCTCGTGACCGCCTGCCACTTCGGAGGTCTTTAATAGACTAATTCTTCTTTGTCCACTCTAAATTAAATATTAAGTAATTAAAACACCATAACCAATAAATTTACAAAATATTACAAACATAAATACAATACCTTTTCAGCTACAGCAAATACGAGACTGCTACTCTTTCCCAGATTTCTGCTCCTTCTCTCATGCAAATCTCGCTACCTTTCTTATATACGCAAATCTCGCGATAACTTTTCAACAAATAGTTTCAAAAGAAATAAAATACAATAATTTTACATAAACCTCAAAATTTGAACTAAACAACTTAAAATACATAATCTGAAATAAACATACATTTTTCCAAGAAATAAATCATTTCACTGTCACTTACAGTCGTTGTTGCTTCCTGTTATTAGAAAGTGTAAATTGTTAAAATCAAATGTTTTCAGGAACATTTTAATGGCAAATTTCGGAACCACATACAACAAGAAAAGAAAATTAAGCACTTACAGAAAAGGAGGCATAACAGAGTCACTTCAGTTCATCTGTATGCAGTGAAAACTGGATTCAGATAACGACAAATTTGACTGGGAATGGATTGTATTTTAAATTCTGAGAATATTTCTGAGAAAAAAAAGGTCTAATGAGCAAATGTTGACAGTGTGGTCAATTGATTTCTTTTCTAACTTAAATTCAGAAGTTGCACTTCAGCATCTACAAAGCAAGTTTTGAACACATTTGTAAAATGCTGGGTTGAATTTAGGCTTTGTATATTGTTGGAGCTTTTTTGGTCAATTTTTGTTAGACTTCAATCTTAACAACGCTTATTTTGTCATTGAAATTATGAAAACTAAAAACACAAGTCTTCCTCGTTCACTTTATTTTTTTCCTCAAAACGTCCATAGCACGCCCCCTTTTGATGTAACTTGTAATTGCGCAACTTTTTTGAGTTTTATTTCAGAAATCCACATTTTAAACTTCCGACCACAGTACAGTGATTTATTTCAACTTGACGCAGCTCCGAGAAGTTTCGGAGGACCAAAGAGGGCACCGCTAGAATGCCCAGAATTCATCGCGACCAACTAACGTCAACAACGAAATGGTTTTGGTTTTCTTTCCTCATTTCCACGCCAGACTGAGAGGCCCACGGATTTTCACAGATTTAATTGCTCATCCACACCCGTCATGTACGCATGGGCGGTGTTTAAAAGTTAGATTACTATTTATTTTCAAAGTTTAACTGTAAAGATACATTTTAGCGCGCTTCATGGGCAACCGCTCTACCTAAAACGATGCTACCTTTAGGGAGTGTAATAAATGTAAATACAAAAAAAGTTTTCACTATTTACCAGAAAAGCGTTCAAAGAGCTTTCGAAAGGTCCCTTCCTTTGCAGCTCTTACAGTTACTACGCTTTATATATAAGTATTATAATAAATAATGTATTTCTCCTCGAAATTGTTCAACACTACAACGTTTATGTTATGAATTATATCCCCCTATCTTTAAAGTTAACAATAATAATAATTACAAATGTTATGTATGTACACATTTTTTTTTTCATCTTACAGTGTTATTTGTTTAACGTGAATGACATAGTTTTTATTCTCGGTTTTACTCTCACTTTTCGCGTAGATCATAAATTACCGAGTTGCATTGAACGCAACGTGTTGAAAGAAAATCGATATTTTCGGTGTGTCCGTGAACGCAGCTCCTGTATAAGAATGGCGGACGGAGCGAGGGGAGTCTTACAGGAAGGAGGTTTCGAAAGTTGTTATTGTTCGTACATCTGAAGCGCCGCGGCGCTGCCACATTTTCAGTCCTGGAAAATCTTATTTTCTGAAGCGACCGACTTCTGTAAAACACTACAATGAAACTTTAGTCATTAAATTAGACGCACAGCGTGGGTAAGTTTCTTTTAATGTACCTTCTTTATTTTTTTTAGTACAGTTACATGAATACATTGCATTAGCAAGAACAGTTCCAACATCCAACTCAGGTCTTAATTTTTAAAACATTGTATTCACAACGGAGATTGTTTAAAATTTAAAAAAAAAATTCTTCAAATCTGATTATAAATAAAGCAATTACACGTAAACAAAGAAGCCTGTTGATGCTGCAGTCACGGGCTGTTTTCAGGCTAGACTCGTGTTTCACCACTTTAACCACATTATATTGCTCAACTGGAGAAGATCTATCTATCTATCTATCTATCTATCTATCTATCTATCTATCTATCTATCTATCTATCTATCTATCTATCTATCTATCTATCATGTGTAATAAAGATATAATAGAGGTGGCTAAGATGTTATTTATGTCATACATTTTTGAATTGGTTTCTAAATGTCTATCTAGTATTCATTTTAGGGGGAACTAAAAAAAAATACCACAGTTTCAACTTTAATACAAAAAGTTGAAGCAGAAATGTATATATTTCTTCTTTTTAAATGTGAAACGTATCAACTATTCCTGCCAAATAACGTAAAATGTCAAATGTTACTCTTGTACTAAGGGTAAGATTATTCATAAGTTTGTTCCTTTTGATTTTGTATCTAATCTTTAGATTTGTGTGTTTGAGGAAATTGGCTTGGCCCCTTAGTTTTCATGAAATTAACTCCTAATATTTCAAGGAACTAAAGGATTTAAATCCCAAATTTATGGGAACAGTTTAGGGATGCCCCCCATCAGTTGTAATATAACTTGTAAAAAAATATATATCAAGGTGCCTAAAGACGGATCAGTGAGTTTATTGTTCAAGAATATTGCTGTCTCTTTCCAAAGTCAAATTCAATCAGATTATGCAGGTTGGTCAGAAAGTTTCCTCTCTAAGGAAACCCAGTAGGTTGCATCACGTCTTGGCAAGCAGCATTCACTCACAGAGAAGAGACACAGAAAGCAAAGAAGCTCAACATTGACGGAGAAACAGCATTTAGTTCCTATGCGCCACTGATCTGGAACAAACTTCCAGAAAACTGTAAAAGTGCTGAAAGCCTGAGTTCCTTTAAATCCAGATTAAAAACACATTTATTTAGGATTGCCTTCGACTGTTCTAGTTAAACAGTTTTACTGAAACATCTTTAGTTCAACTTTTTTAATGTTCTATTTTGTTTCTATAATTCCTACTTGCTTTTATTCTGTTTTATTTTCCTATATTTGAATCATGCAAAGCACATTGTGTCTGTACTGAATTGTGCTATACAAATAAATTTGCTTTGCCTTGACCCAGGAGTACTTTCTATATTATATGGTAATAGAGGATGATCTGCCTCCCCTGGATGATGTCACAGCGAACAGAACGCCAGACCAGGTGTACCTTCTAAGAGGAAAAATGAACAAAAAGTTAAAAGTTGAAATAACAACAACCAATGCCAATTGGAGAGCAGTAGGAGAACTCAGCAGAGTGAGAAAAACAGACCCTGATGTCCTCCATCAGCCTAAGCCTATAGCAGCATAACTATAGAGGTAGCTCAGGGTAACATGAGCCACTCTAACTAGAAGCTTTGTCAAAAAGGAAAGTTTTAAGCTTAGTCTTAAAAGTAGACGGGGTGTCTGCCTCATGGACCAAAACTGGGAGTTGGTTCCACAGGAGAGGAGCCTGATAGCTAAAGGATCTGCCTCCCATTCTACTTTTAGAGACTAGGAAACACCAGCAGACCTGCAGTCTGAGAGCGAAGTGCTCTGTTAGGAACATACGGGGTAATCAGGGCTCTGATATATGATGGAGCTCATAGTAAGCGAAACCACTCTAACTAGAAGGTTTGTCAAAAAGAAAAGTTTTAAGCCTAGGTAAGCAGATGTTGCCTAGAACACCAGTGTCTGACCTCACAAATGTGCCTCTCACAAAAACGGTCAAAAAAATCCCACAATCAATCTCCTAAACCTTGTGGGAAGAAGAACTGAAGTGATTTCAGCCGCAAAGGGGGGTCCCATGTCATAACAAACTCAATTCAATTCAATTCAATTTTATTTATATAGCGCCAATTCATGAAACATGTCATCTCGAGGCACTTTACAAAGTCAAAATCTATCATATTATACAGATAACTCAGTGGACTAAGAAGAGGATGTCACTTACGTTTAGATGTGTTTGCAGTGACCCAATGCAGTATATTTGACAGTAAAATTTAGCTGCAGAAAACTCTGGTCCCTCCGGCGTTTCAAACCCTCTCAAGATGCCTTTTATTTTTGCACAGTTATGAGCAAACTTTGGGAATATTTGGGTGGAAAAAGAAGAAATATACCAACAGGCCTACCTGGAATTTATGGGATTAAATGCTCTTCTTCCACAATGTAAATATTGCTCAATATATGCATGAACTCTCAGTAAAAATAGCTGGGAATAAACAAAACTGCAGAATGTAAAACCAAAGACTGTGAGTGATTTTCAATGTTTTTTTGAAAAAACCTTACACAAGCACACTCTCACAAAGAAGTGCTTAGATTCAGGTGCTTACAGATTCACTTCTATACAGAAGACCTCTATTATTATTATTATTAACCTCTATTATTATATAGTTGTCACCTTATGCATTTTGTATTAAATAATATTGTATATTCTTCAGTGATGTTATCAAGGCGTTGGTTGTTTGTACCTGTAATAGTTGATCCGTTGGTTTTGCAGTTCTTTTTATCTCTCCTTGCAGGTGTAGAAGCAGACTCCAAGGATTCTATCTATCTATCTATCTATCTATCTATCTATCTATCTATCTATCTATCTATCTATCTATCTATCTATCTATCTATCTATCTATCTATCTATCTATCTATCTATCTATCTAGTGGTCTGTCATAAAATCTCAATAAAAACACATTGAAGTTGAGAAAAAAATGCTAATATTTTTCCACTTCCTGATTATCTAAGACGTTGCTTCAAAATATAATTAGAGAAACTGGCTTAACGGTAATTTAATCAGTGCCACCGTCTGGGTCATGACGAATCAGATGTTTTTTGTGCAGATAAGTGACGAGAGGAGAGATGGCCATCGCCCACGTGGCTACAGAGTACGTGTTCACCGACTTCCTGCTGAAGCAGCCAAACCAGGCTCCATACCGCAACATCCGAACGGAGCTGGCTGTGGACAAAATGGTGACCTACGTGTCCATTTTTGTGCCCCTCCTCTTCATCTCGCTGGCCTTCGCCCAGGAGGTCTCAGTCGGTGAGTCAGGCCAGCAGATCTGATCCAGGAAAAGTCAAGATCTTCTGCCTCTGATCCCGCAAAATGAAGCACGATCAGCTCATCTGGCTCTAAAATTGTGTTTTCTTAGATTCAGCTAAAGAAACAGGAACAAGTTGTGTCTTTGTGACCTGCCGTTTCTAACAAACAGCTAAAAGAAAATCCCATCTAAACTCTGTTAAATGTCGTCTGTTATGCGTAGACACGGCACCGGCTTGTTTCCTGAGTTTCTGCTGCCTGTTTATGCATAAATAATAGCCTAGGTGAGGGTTAAATAGCTAAAAAAAATAAACCAAACCACTCTTGTGAATAAGTTACTTAGCTTTAATTGTCTAATCTTGCTGTTGACGCTGATGAATGGCAGTGAAGTATAAGCAAATATGTGTAATAAGCAGGAATTCTGCAAATAAAAGTGGATTAAGAAATTTATGGGAATTACACATTGTTTCAGAGTAGATGTTTAAATATATTTAAGCCAAAGGAGTATAGGATAATAAATTATTCTACATTGTATTTCACCCTTTTTTCTATTTTTATTTCAGGTACTCAGATCAGTTGTTTTTCTCCCTCCAACTTCTCCTGGAAACAGGCCGGCTATGTGGACTCGTACTGCTGGGCAGCCGTTCACACACACACACTACCTCTGTGGCTGCACAAGGTACACACACACACACACACACACACACACACACACACACACACACACACACACACACACACACACACACATACAAATTAGTTGTTTAAAAAGTCTCCATCTAGTCCAGAGTGAGCCGCCATCGTCAGGCTCTTCTTCCGTCACGGTTTTATCACGCTGATGGTTTATCTAGAAATGCAGATGATATAAATCTCAGGGGGTTTAACATTTGTCACGCCAGAACCACAAACTTCAGCAGATTTTACTGCTTTTGTTTACGATTAGCCAACACAAGGGAGTGCGTAAATGAGAATCTGAAAAGTGTGGCATGTACCGCACTTAAAATCCTTAAATCTTCTCAAAAATTCATGACGCGGCCTTAAATATGATCACTGTTGTGCTTACTGACTGATTTTTATGTGGTACAATGCACTCATAATTCTGTTAAAATGTGTAAATACGACTTTGGTTAGCAACAAAGCCGCTCCGCTTAATGGATGTTCGGAGCATTATGGTACACTGTGTCACTACCTGATAGGACCCCTGAGCTGTCTACCAGACTGCCTGACTGTAATGTCTAAACTAGAAGTGCAAGGAAAAATCAGTGGATCATTAGCTATACCTAAAACTAATACATTTGTGGTGATTTAATGAATTTAGCGTTAATCAATAAGAAAACAAAAGCATAAATTGTCGTCTCGATCATTGTGTAGGGAGGCGGTCAATATTGCCCGACATCACATCCTGTGACGTAATGTCACGGTAAGGCACTGCGCTCTACAACAACGATTATTTCGGATTTTCAGTGGACTTCACCGTTGAAATCCGCGAGAGCTAATGTTGAAGCAACAATGTCCACGTAGATGGCCGTTGGATGTAACAATACATCGGGTAAAAGTGGAAAAAACAGTTTTTTCACCTTTCCGATTCATGATCCACTGGCTCGTTTTTTAGATTGCCAACTTGCCATCGAACTTCTGGCCAGAGAGCAAAAACGTCGTCTGTAGCCAACATTTCGAAGAAGAATGTCTTCAAGATGAAATGAGAGCGAGACTTTTCAGCAGGTTTTTCTTTTTTATAATGTAGAATTTGCCGTAACATTTGTTTACCGACCAGAGCGGCGGAGTGATACAACACACTTAAAAACAATGCTCACTGTTGCCAAGCCCACTTATTTTATGTGACTTTGGTCTCATTTTTTCTAAAGTCGCTTGTAAATTTTATGAGTTGTGGGGTTGCAGTTTTTTTGGGCTTGTTTCTGAAAGTGAAGTCGCTTGTTTGGGCTCTAAACTAAGTGGTGCTGAAATATCCCTCCACATCATAACGCACTGCAGCTCATCCTGACAGGAGCAGAGTAAACTCAGAAGGAGCCGCTCTGAACGTATTTTATGCAGTTTACGGCTGCAATAACTGATGATAACTGCTGAAAGTAGATTAGGCGGTGCAGATCACCATTTTGAGCAGAGATTGGTTCTAAAGATGAGTTTCATACGCATCTTATAACATTGTAGAACCCAACCTATAAACCGTACTTTAATGTTTATTTGTTGTCTTTTTATATCTCTATAATGTTACATTAGTATTACTTTAAATGCTTAATACTATGTCTATTCTTGTTTAAGAGGTTAAAAACATTTCCCCAAATTGGAATCGATAAGAGAATCTATTCGGAATCGAATCGTTTCACAGAATCAATAAGGGAATCGGAATCGTGAAAATCTTATCAATTTCCAACCTTATCAGTACAAGCTGTGAAAATGCATAGAGCATAGCACAGCTGCATACATACAAAAATATGTCCGTCCAGGAAATGAGAGCATTAATCAGAGAAGCGGTAAGATGAAGCCGTTTTCATTCAACATGGAAGACAAGCGTATAGTGGCGGTCTGCGGTTGGACTGAGTTGTATGACTCAACCAAATATTACCACCGAGACACGTTCGAAAAGGAGCGAGCCTGGAGAAGAGTGAGCGAGGAGGCTGGAGTGGCCGTTAAGTGAAAGCGTCACTAGACGGCCCCATTTTACTGCTCTAATCCTGGCTTGTTTCCCGCTGTGCGAATGGCCGGCGATGACGTCAGGCGAGCGACAGCAAGCAAACGTAGCGACCTTGTCGCGCCAATGTGAACGCACCTTCAAAGTGATGTTCATAGCTGTTCTCCATGTAATCTGAGCTTGAGCTGTTCCACACAGCACTGACTCAGGGTGGCTGAAAACAAATAGACATGCCACTTTCTAGATTACTTGTAAATAATAAAAATATAAGAAAAAAATGTTTTCTTTTTATTTAAATTAACCGTTGTGCTCGTTGATATGCGTATTAAAAATAAAAGCCGTTAAGGTCTGTGGTTGTAATATGACAAAAACGCAAAAAGCTTCAAGGCCTATGAATATAGGCAGATACTTTTAAACAACACAAACCCTACTAGCAAGTTGTATAATCCTTCCAAAGGTTTAATACCTAAGAGCAGTGAAGTCACGCACCGACAGCTTTTGTTGCATGAATTTAAAGGCGTGGGGGAAACGTTTAATAACACGTTTTAAGCTTAGGGGCGTGTTTGTCTGTTCACATTCCTACTTATGAGTTTGGCTCTTCTTACTGGCAGCATAAAGTCATCAGGATCGTATATTTCTATTAATACAACAAGAGAGCTCGGGTTGAACATTTGGGTATTTTGTAACAATTTTAGTTCAAAACAAAATTTAAATAATCTTTTTTTTTCATTTCCATTTTACTCGTCCTCTAAACATTTTTTAAATCGGTTCATACTTGAATTATTTTCATCTTACAGCTTTGGATTTGAAGTCCAGCATTTTATAAAAGGAAACATCGTTTATTTCCACAGGCACACATAACTTCTTAAAGGAGAAGTCCGGTCAAAATCAGAATTCAAACTGCTGAAAGAACTTAAGTTATAAAATTATTACATACTGTTCAATAAATGATAAGCATTTTTAATTAAGAGTAATTTTCATTTGAATATCCTTTAGTGTAGGCAGCCATCTTGGTGAAGAACAGTACTGTCTCCTCCCAGTTTGTGACGTCAGGTTGTGGTATCGGCTGTCGAGGAAGTCCCAATGCCCTATCTGTCCCCTTGTAAATAAATACCCGTTTTCATGGAAATATTTTTTTTAACCTCTTAAACAAAGATAGACATGGTATTAAGCATTTAAATTTAAAGTAATACTCATTTTACATTTTAGAGACAAAAAGACAACAAATAAGCATTAAAGTACGGTTTATAGTCAGTCAATAGTAAGGAGTAGGAAAAGGTGCATATAACTGATGCACCTTTTCCTACTACTGACTATTGACTGACTGTTGAGCCGGTGTGACAAGTGAATTTCTCCAATGTGAGATCAATAAAGACTATCTTATCTTATGAGATGGGTTCTACAATGTTATGAGTATAAAACTTATCTTTAGAACTAATCTCTGCTCAAAATGGTGATCTGCACTGCCTAATCTACTTTCAGCAGTTATCATCAGTTATTGCAACCATAAACTGCAGAAAATACAGTCAGAGCGGCTCCTTCTGAGTTTACTCTGCTCCTGTCAGGATGAGCTGCAGTGTGTTATGAGGCGGAGGGATATTTCAACGTCACTTAGTTTAGAGCCCAAACAATCGACTTCACTTTCAGAAACAAGCCACAAAAAAAACTGCAACCCGCAACTCAGGAAATTTACAAGCGACTTTAGAGAAAATAAGACCAAAGTTGCATAAAATAAGTGGGCTTCGCAACAGTGAGCATTCTTTATAAGTGTGTCATATCACTCTGCCCCTCTGGTCAGTAAACAAATGTCCCGGCAAATTCTACATCATAAAAAAGAAAAAACCTTCAGAAAAGTCTCGCTCTCATGTCATCTTGAAGACATTCTTCTTTGAAATGCTGGCTACAGATGACGTGTTTTCTCTCTGGCCAGAAGTTTGATGGCAAATCCTCCCTCTTCAAATTGGTAATCCAAAAGAACCGGTGGTGGATGATGAATCGGAAAGGTGAAAAATAATGTTTTTTCCACTTTTACCCGATGTATTGAAACATCAAGCTGCCATGCACGTGGACATTGTTGCTTCAACATTAGCTCTCGTGAATTTCAGTGGTAAAGTCCGCTGGAAATCCGAAATAATTGTTGTTGATCGCAGCTGTGTACAACAGCTCCTATTGAATTAGCTTGTAGAGCGCAGTGCCTTACCGCGACATTACGTCACAGGATGTGATGTCAAGTGGCCATTATTGCCCATATTTGGGCAATAATGGCTGCCTCCAGACACAGTGATTGAGACGACAATTTATGCTTTTATTTTCTTATTGATTGACGCTAAATTTATTAAATCACCACGAACGTATTAGTTTTAGGATATAGCTAATGATCCACTGATTTTTCCTTGTTGACTGGACTTCCCCTTTAAAAAAAGTCAAAAAGCTGTTTTCCGTTAATGGAAATTAGACCTTAAACATCCCAGACAAAATCTGTTTCTGTACCTTTTTGCAAATGCAATCGTTGGTAGTCTAGTTACCTCTTTGGGTAATTTTCCATGACTTCCAACATCAGGTTTGGGTGATTTGTGAGCCGGAAAGTCAATGTTAGTGCGTGACTGAAGTCAGTCTGCAGGATTTCATTTAGAATCTGGACATCTTTGCATAGATAAAAACACTTACTCTTCATTTCTGCTCAGTTCTTCCCCTACATCCTGCTGCTGGTGGCGGTGCTGATGTCCTGCCCCGCCCTGTTCTGGAGAGTTTCAGCAGCGCCTCTCCTGATGTCGGACCTCACCTTCATCATGGAGGAGTTGGATCGCTGCTACAACCGTGCCGTCACTCTGGCCAAGCGGTTGGGGTCCTCCGTGTCGCTCACCTCAGACAGGTACATTCACCTTCGGAGGTGCATTTGAGTCTGTGCTCTGTGTCATTGCTCACATATTTACGACTGCATTTATGACAAAAATTGTTTTCGGCCTTGCTCAGACTACAAAACATCTTGGCGGCATACACTGAGATTTTTTTTTTTTATAGTTTAAAGCCGTGGCAACACGAAAAAGTACAATCATTTAAGGATTAACCATTGGCACTTAATAAATAGGATCATGTGATAAACTACAGCAGTTAATTGTTAAATGAAACCAAGAAGCAGATAAAAGTAAGAGTATCAGCTAAAAGTTTTGCTAACTGAAGCATTTGGACACATGCAGGTGTGTGCTAACGCAATACCAGGATGGAAAGAAATAAACAATAACTTTAGAGAAGTTTTATGAGGTAATTTCTAAACAATTCAAAGACGTATCGTTCTACAGAGGGAAAGGATACATTCAAAAATGTCTTTTGGGTACAGGCTCTTCAGCCAAAGCAGAAATACGTCAGCGGTCACCATGATAAGTCCTGCAATAAGGCACTGAGTAGAAAAGGAGCCTGTATGCTTCCTATCTTAGCTCCTTTAGCATAGGAACCTTGGCAGGTCCCTTTCCAGTGCGAAGGAGCTATTAGGGATCCCACAATCCTTTGCGTGACATGACGTATAAGCACCGCCCACTTCACGGAAATCAACGGAAATGTCTGGAGAGAAGAGAACGCCCACTTTGTGGTTCATTTTTAGAAGGATCTTAAACCTGAATTTGACTCACGTCATCCGTGTTTCTGTCAAGTAATGACGTCGGAGTTAAAGGCTGTCTGAATTCGGCACAGCAGTCCGAACCTTCTTTCCTCCCCACAATAGTTCTTACTGTTGACCCCATGAAATGTCAAGGAACAGGAGTTAGGAGCTGTAATTAGAACATTTTGGATGCAGCCACAGATCATTCTCCGGTAGGAAACATTTAAGACGGCTGCCAATAGGGCTGGACGATATATAGAAAAAAAGCATATTGATAAAATAGAAATCATATTGATAATTATCAACAAATTGAAAACATATATTTTAAGTCCAGCTCAGGCCATTTTATGCTGTTGCTTAGCAACCTATCTTTAGATACAGAGTACACAAACACTGAATTCAACCCTTTATATACGTCTATTGATCGATATTTATTGTTATTTAATTATCGTCCTAGCTGCCAATATTCCTGGTTCTGGAGGAAATGCACAAGACAAATTACAAAAAAAAAATTAGAGCTCCATCTCAGACTCTACAAGCCAAGGTTTGTAGCGTAAACTTCACAACAGGCCAAAGTGGAGATATTTGACCACGATGCACTACACCATCTTTGGAGAAAACCAAATCAGCACAAATGCCTCATTCAAACTTTGAAGCACGGTGGTGGAAGGCTGATGATTTATGCTTCTTTTTTTTTTTCCTTTTTAGACACATGGCAACTGGAACCTTGCAGCCATGAACTCTTCTGTGTACCGCCGTTTTCTAATGTCAAATGTTGAACCTGGCTGCTAACTTTCACTGCAGTAAACTTTGACAGAGACAATCTGGGGTGCGATAGACAGGAGAAGTGGTTCTGTTAGAGAAAGAAAACAAGCCCAAATAAGCGACAGCGCATTAAAAAACAAGCCCAAAAACCGCGACTCACGAAATACTCTTCTGCAGATTTTAGAAAAATGAGAGCCCAGAGACACCTATAAGCTTAGTGTTGGCTGCACTGCTTCTATTACACATCCACAATGTGCAGCAGAGATGTCCGTAAATTTCAGTAAATCTCAGGCTTTAGTTATCCCGTTTGAATTTGCCACATAAAAAGCTGACGTAGGGGGGCAGTTTCCCATGGAAAAATAATCCTATGCGAATAGGGCTTTACTCTGTTTATACTGCAGATCATGATTTAAATTAATGATCGACATGTTTTAACAGTGATTATATGTCCAGGTTTTTTTTTTAATCCCATTAACACATGAAAAAACAGTTTCCTATGAATGAAGTTACCGTTTCTTTCTCCCTCTGTGCCCAGCGACCCCACCGAGGGCTGCTTCAACTACCCGCTGGTGGAGAAGTTCCTGATGACCAAGCGACGCTCACGGGTGCTGCTGTCCTACTACCTGCTGTGTCGCGGCCTCACCCTGGTCACCCTGCTCTGTGCCTGCCTCTACCTGGGTTACTACCTCGGCCTGGCCTCCATCACCGACGAGTTCGGCTGCCCGCTGCGTGTCGGCCTGCTGGTCAACGACACCAGCATCCCGGAGAAGGTTCAGTGTAAACTCATCGCCGTAGGCGTCTTCTCTCTGCTCAGGTAATTATTATTATTTTTTTTTTTTTATGTGCATCTGCAGATCTACTGATGCTTCTATATTGTTGTTTAGGCATGAACACCTGCGGTATTTGCACTATTGGAAATTTGACTGAAGGGAAATGGAGTTTAAAGTGAATATAAAATAGGGCCAAAAACTGCCTGTAGTCTCGTCATTATAATGCTACATGATTAATGTGCAGCTTTAACAGAAAAAAACAAGATGATTCAGGGTGTAATATATTGCTTTCTGCACAAAATGGTTTAAATCCACTGATGCATGCAGACATCTTTGACTGCTGATGTGGAGAAAAAGATAACCGCTCCAGAAATCAGTGAGTAAGGAATGCGGCCCTCACTTTTGATCTTATCAATTTTTAAGGTATTCGGTTTCAATTGTCAATGATTTAAGCTTGATAACAATAAAAGATCAATGGTGAAAATATGGTGTAAAGTCATATTTGGGCGAATCTAGAAACAAATAACATGAATAGAGCTGCCCGGAGAGGAGTGAAATAGTCAGAAGCAACTTCCAGATTAATGTCAGCAGTTAAAGGAGAAGTCCGGTCAAAGTCAGAATTCAAACTGCCGAAAGTGATTTTAATTATAAAATTATTACATACTTTTAAATAAATGGTAATTTTTTAAATTAAGAGTAATTTTCATTTGAATGTCCTTTAGTGTAGGCAGCCATCTTGGTGAAGAACAGTACTGCCTCCTCCCAGTTTGTGACGTCAGGTTGCGGTATTGGCTGTAGAGCAAGTCCCAATGCCCTATCTGTCCCCTTGTAAATAAATACCCGTTTTAATGCCAAAATATTGTTTTTTGCCTCTTAAACAAAGATAGACATGGTATTAAGCATTTAAATTTAAAGTAATACTAATTTTACATTTTAGAGACAAAAAGACAACAAATAAGTATTAAATTACGGTTTATAGGTTGGGTTCTGCAATGTTATAAGATGAGTATAAAACTCATCTTTAGAAACAATCGCTGCTCAAAATGGTGATCTGCACCGCGTAATCTACTTTCAGCAGTTATCATCAGTTATTGCAACCGTAAACTGCAGAAAATACAGGCAGAGCGGCTCTTTCTGAGTTTACTCTGCTCCTGTCAGGATGAGCTGCAGCACGTTATGAGGCGGAGGGATATTTCAGCGTCACTTAGTTTAGAGCCCAAACAATCGACTTCACTTTCAGAAACAAGCCCAAAAAAAACTGCAACCCGCAACTCAGGAAATTTACAAACATCTTTAGTAAAAAGAAGACCAAAGTTGCATTAAATAAGTGGGCTTCACAACAGTGAGCATACTTTCTAAGTGTGTCATATCACACCCCTATGTTAACCCTATGGTTGGGTTAACAAATGTCCCCGCAAATTCTACATTATAAAAATGAAAAACCTACTGAAAAGTCTTGCTCTCATGTCATCTTGAAGACATTCTTCTTTGAAATGTTGGCTACAGACGACATGTTTTCTCTCTGGCCAGAAGTTCGATGGCAAGTTGGTAATCCAACAAAAGAACCGGTGGTGGATCATGAATTGGAAAGATGAAAAAAACTAATGTTGTTTCCACTTTCACCCGATATATTGGAACATCCAACTGCCATGCATGTGGGCATTGTTGCATTAACAATAGCTCTCGTGAATTTCAGTGGTGAAGTCCTCTGGAAATCCGAAATAATTGTTGTTGATCGCAGCTGTGTACAACAGCTCCTATTGAATTAGCTTGTAGAACGCAGTGCCTTACTGCGACATTACGTCACAGGATGTGATGTCAGGTGGCCAATATTTCCCATATTTGGGCAATAATGGCTGCCTCCAGACACAGTGATCGAGACGACAATTTATGCTTTTATTTTCTTATTGATTAACGCTAAATTCATTAAATCACCACGAACGTTTTAGGTATAGCTAATGATCCCCTGATTTTTCCTTGTTAACCGGACTTCTCCTTTAAGGTACGACTTACACCTCAAAGAGTTTGCAGCCTCTCTGTTTATTTCTCTGTCCAGTGCTGTCAACTTGGCCATCTTCATCGCGCTGATGCCGGTGGTGATCTACGCCAGCGTCCGGCCCCTCTTCTGCCAGAAATATGCCCGTTTCCTGGAAACCTACCAGTCGCTTCCCACTGTGAGCGTCCTGCCCTCCCCTGACGGCCAATGGGACGACCTGTCTCTGGTTCTGCTCTACGTGGAGGAGAATATCAGCGAGCTCAAGTCGTACAAGTACATGAAGGTGTGTTTACTTCCTGCTGCTACACGCTACACATGTCGGTAAATCTTTCAGAGTTTGATTTTGGTGGGATATTCACTGGCTTCATGTTCCCTCTAAGCTCCTTGCAGCCTTAAATTCTGACATAATCCTTGGATCAGAACATTTCATCATAAAACTGTCTGTTCCAGAATAAAAGTGCAAAGACAGAGAACATCACTTTATAATACTGTTTATCTGAATTAACACTATATTTCAATCAATAAATCCTCTCTACTGGGCTACTTAAACTTAAAGGCATACTATGCAACATTTTTCAGTTAATTAATGTGTTCCATACCGTTTTGGATGATTAAATGAGTCATTTCAGGTCGAACAAAGGTTTTCTCGGTCGCCCTGGGGGTCTGTGGGGGAAATACCGCACTTGCAATAGCAAGAGCCCTCGGCCCGCACACACAGAAGTCTTGCTTTACGGCGAGAACTCCATGTGTTTTTGCCCTGCCATTCACTGTATGCACGCGCGAAAGCAACAACAAAGAACCGCGTGTTAACGTCAAATAAACATGCAAGCATATCGAGTATTATTATTATTATTATTTTTATTTATTTTTTATGTTGGCGAGACGCTACCGCGGCGGCCGCGGCGAGGCGGTCGCGGCTTGGCGAGGCGGTGCCGGTAGCGTCTCGCCAACATAAAAAAAATAAAAATAATAATAATAATAAAACTGGCGAGGCGGCGGCGGCCAAGATAGCGCTGCGGGAAGCTTGATGTTCATACCTTCACTGTGTTAGTCATTGTTTGTACTGCCGCTTTTTCCACTTTTCGTTGCGTTCGCCTTCTGCTAAGCTCAAAACAACCAAAGTGCCTGGCTTGACGGAGAAACCAGAACAGCTGAGCATCTTTACGACAGTGCACTTTTACTGGGGAGCCTCGCTGGAAAATCAACCCCGGTTGCATAGTATACCTTTAACTAAACTACTAAGCAAAATGAAGATAAAAGAAACTAAGCTAAGGAACTATTTACATGCAAAGGTAAACACCGTTCACTGCAGATCTGATTCAAAAAGCATGGAACGGAGTTAAATTAGCTTGACTAATTTAGAAAAACATTTGGCATGTGTTTCAATCCATTCACAATGCGAATTCTGAGTTAAACAAAACATTATTTTATGAAATAATATTTTGTTTTAGTTAAAGAACCAAAGAATGTGAATTGAGGTTCAATTAGCTTGACTAATTCAGAACAGCATTTGACATGTGTTTCAACCCATTCACAATGCAAATCCCAAGTTACACAAAACATTATTTGAGAAAATAACAATTTAAACACTGATTTGCTCAGTAAAATTATTACTTTAGGAGCGCTTGAATTTATCAATGCAATGATACCTCCGGGAGCTAGGGGGCGCAGTGGCACGTAGACGCTAAAATCGGTTACTCTTAAAGTTACCAAAGCGCCTTTAAATCAACATTAATATTCTATATTAATGCGGGAATAGGGCTCATAGCACTATCGAATGATGGCAGAGCAGAACAAACAAGCTTTATGCTTGGACCGGGCTTTTGTAGAAGAACCGGAAATTACCAGAAGCTAATAGCATTTTGGCTAGCGGACTTTTGGCGCTAACAAATAAGAGCTTCGGTTTTATTTTAGTCATAATGAGTGGGCCGGATAACGTAAACAATAATGTCCCATCAATGTCCCATAAGACGGCTGCTCTGTGCACTTTGTGGGCTTTTGGGGCCTTGAGGCCCGCATAGTGCTAGCTGTTCTGAAGCCAGCCTGTCTCCTCCTTTGACCCCGGCAGGAAGAAAAAGTAGCTTTGTCCTGGAGTGCTCCAGGAAGGAGTGGTCTGAGGGAAGTCTGGTCAGAAGTGAGCTTGGTCAGAAGAAGGTCTGTTCTTTTATCTGTGGGGGTGGTTTACAGAAGACACCCTGCTTTGTGCATGTGAGGGTCCCAATTCAATTCAATTCAATTCAATTTTATTTATATAGCGCCAAATCATGAAACATGTCATCTCAAGGCACTTTACAAAGTCAAGTTCAATCATATTATACAATCCAATCCAATCTGATTTTATTTTCTCATCATGGCTCAATGGCACTACAGCGGGTTATAAACCCTCATGGCCGGTAAGCATCTCGGTATCCGCCTGGCAGAACTTTAGAGCGATGCTGCGACGAGGGATGTTGGGTCTGTCTGCTGCCTTTACAGCCTGACCTCAGATAAGCAGATGGACGAGCCCCAGATGTAAATCTGACGTTATTTTGTCTCTTAGCTGCTGTTTTGTGGATCGATAAGAATTTCTGTGTTGGAGTAACTTTGACAGCGTCATCTTTAGGGCTGGGTATAATATAGGATGAGGCGATTCGATATGATTCTCGATACATAGCTCAGCTTGATTTGACTCCAATATCGATATTTATTACTTTCAAATAATGCTCAAAGTCATTCAATCAACAAATGCAGCCAAATATTCTATTTATGTTCAGTTTATTGAACACTGATATATTAACAGGAAAATAAAGTGCATTTGGTTCAATGCATTTAACGTATCACAGAAACCTAAAATGTGCCCAAATGTCTGATTTTTAGGGACGAAGGCGCTTCTAAAATCCTGTCGGCCATTCCGCAAATTCATCTCACTTGCAATTCCTCACTGTGAACAGTGATGGTGCGCTGTAATAACGCCCCCTAGTGGCTGGGAGGTATATCGATATTGAAAGCCATAATATCGATAAAGGAATCAATATTATTCTTTGTATCGATTTTTCTGCACAGCGCTAGTCATCTTTAGGTTGAAGTTGTGCGTTTTCTCCCTGCAGGTGTTGGAGATGTTGAGGAAGCGCGGCGAATGTTCTGGAGAAAACTTTGACACGGTGGGGCTGCTTCAGACCCTCTGCCTGGTGAAGATGGACACCGTGGACGCACACAGAACCATTGCTGCTAAGGCCAAACCGGATGAAGTGAAAACCAGTCCTGCAGAGGCAGCAGCCGACGACGGAGCAGCTCAGAACAACGTCCGCCGTCCGAATTCTGCGTCTGGAAACAACAGCAAGATGGAAACGGAGATGCAAGGTGAGTAGAGTCTTTGCTGGATAAACTGGGTTCCTGCAGCGTCCAGAAAACTCTGGAAAAGTATAAAACAGATCAAAGTTGTGCATTTCACCAAACTGGACCTCCTGCCTGAGTAAAAATGATCTGCTTTGCTTTATTGTTCTGGTTTTATCTTGTTAGTTCATCTTGCAGCTGTGCTCACAAAACTTCATGTTTAGATTAGCACACCTGAGCCTTTAATCGGGTATTTTCAGGGTTTAAAATGTGTTTTAATACTTCTGTAAACTGCTTAAGCTGCCTAGTAGTAAATAAATAGTAGATTTCACTACTTTTCTAGATTAGATCTAGATCTAATATTTAGGAAATTGTTTAGCTGCTTTAAGGCTGCTGCTGTTTTTTTAATAATTTTTATTTAAGCTTTATACATTTATTCTCCCATAGACTGCTGTTTTGGTTTTGCAAAGAATTGCTGTAAAAGAAAGATATGTTTTTTTAAAGGCTTTTATATTTAACATTTTATGCTATTTATAGCAAATAACTGCTATATTGTGATGCAAAATGGAAATGCACTGTTGATTAACATGTTATCAACAAATCCAAGAGCTGGAAGATTAGCACAAGTGCTTAGATCTGTAAAGAACTTGTTCTAAAACGTCACAGATCAGAGAAGTGTTCATGCACGTGTAGAAAGATAAAGTTATAAAAAAATGTTGAATGACAAAGAAATGCTGGCAGGTTGCAGTAGAGAGGAATATGAATCTTCCTAATTGAATTTTGTGTTTAATTTTTTATTTTAGAGCTCAGTCCACTGCTGCCAGGACTCGATGAGACAGGCAGTAAAACCGGAGAGGGCGGGACTCTTCGTCAGCGAGTGATGTGATTGGCTGGATTGGACTGGAGCCCCCCAATAATGATGGAGTCGTAAAGATGCTCTATAGCTTTGTGCTCAACATGGAGATGACTTTTTTTTTTCCTCTTGTGGGAGAAATAACCTGAAACTGATGCCAAAAGACCAAAACCAGTGTTGGTTTTGCATTTCAGGATTTTACTAAATTTATTTTCTTAAACTGTTGATTGTATTTCAGATATGATTGTTATAAACACTGGAAAAAAACTGAATATACCCCAAGCTGCCATCAGAGGTCTGCAGTGACAGAAGAGCTGAAGAATATGGCTTGAAATCAGATCATCTCAGTCTGAGTTTACATGTTGATCTCTGACAGTTTACAGACTCTTTTAGTGAGGACAGCTGCTGGGCCTGAATACGATCGTTATTTAGACTTTAGCTGATTGTTTGAATCTGTGCTGCAGATTTAATTTTTCATTTCTGAAGAAATCAGAAAGGGCTCCAGCTGCATCTCTAAAGCCTGTGACAGATGTTTCTGAAGATGGGAAAACCTTAGAGGAGAAAAATATTGTTTTCAGGAACTGAATGTGTGATCAGCTTTTTGGATTCTCTGTGAAATGGTACAGAAAAAAACATGTTGTGTTTTTTGTTTGCATCGTTTGTTTGGGAGCGTTTAGTTGTTATTGGATGGTCGACAATATTTCAGGATGTTTTTTTTTTATGTTATAAAATGGGAATTGCACAATGTGATTTGTTGTTTACTCCATGATTTTGTTTCACCAGGTTTTAATCTGTCTAAGCTGATTTTCCTGCTGACATGGATCGTTTTCTCTAATTCAGACCCTCTTTTTGCTATTTTAGAGGTACAGATGCGTGAAGCTTGTTTAAAAAAACGTACGAGATGTTCATCAGAGTTAGTTTTAAAAAAAAACTTAACTCACCAAAACATGTGCAAAAAGTGTGGAGTTTGGTACTTTGAGCTTTAATGGTTTAATACGTTGTTTGTGATTCTCAGGAACAGAAACATCTGCTGCTTCAGATGATTTTACTTTACTGTTTTTACTCCCTGTGCCTGAACTCGACATGTGTTCATTAAATGTCTGTAAGATCCTCTCGCTGTTGGCTCTTCTTGATGTGGATGGTAATAAATATTGTTCTAATGATGATGATGTTGACTGTTTTTCGTATGATGAGCAGTTGTAACTTTTTGTAGCATTAAAGGCAAAATGTAATGTTTGGTGATTTTGTTTTCCTGTAATGAGTAAAAGAATATTGCTATTCTTACAACTGAATTAGTATCTATTTGTTTTTTTCCCATTAAGCTTCAGGTTTGAATTAAAATTTATAGAAGTGTGAATTAATGAGCATTCATTATCTGCTCTCAAATCACCTCTCGACAACATAGCGGTCAGACTGGAGGTTGGATATCTGGGGATTTGGGTAATACAATTTGCAAACAGCAGTGTCAAACTAAATATTGAAAACAACAATAAATGTAAATAAATTATTAACAGCTGATTAACAGCTCACTAACACAGCAACTTTATCAAGATTATATACCCACATACTCTCCTTACCCAGACTCTAAAATATTATTAAGGAAATTAACAAATTATCTTTATCTGGAGAAATAAACATGAATATATCAAAAAAGGAGATGCAGTAAAAAAATATGAGGGAGGAATTTAAGCAATACATTTTAAAATAATGTTTTAAAACTTAATGGTTTACAATATTTGGTTTGCTCTGCCCTCTCTGGTATTTGATAAAGTGGGAGGTATTTCTAAGTTACCTTGGTGAGTTATCTGCCCTCTGCTCTTGGCGTTAAAGATGAAATATTAAAACCTTAAGCTGATTGATCACTTTCTCCTTAAATTGCCATATATGAGCTGCAGATACTAACATTTTTAATTGTATTAATTTATTTTAATAATATAATAATTTTATAATTTTCAACATGTTTTAGTTATATTTTATTAAACTATTTGGATTCTAGAATAGGATTTAGGTTTAAAAAATACTACTTCGTGTTCTCCGACATTGTTTGGGCCTAAACAGCAAAAAATAAAGAGATGTTGAAAAAAAAAAACTCGCTGCATTCACAACTTGGCAAGGTATAAACCACACTTTAGACAAAATCAAATCAATAAATTAAAATGTGTTATTTCTTTAAATTGACTTGTCGAACTATATTCACTGTTAGCTAACCATCTATAAGGTCACCTTGTCTGAGCATGCGCACGACGGAGGCACTGGCAGAGGAACTTGCTAGCTTACGTAGCTCATCAAATACGGCATGTTTGAGGACAACCCGACAAATTTGTGAGTTTTTTGTCTTACAATTATCTGTTATGCTGTCTCATGGTAGTCTTATAAGTAGTTGAAATGCAATAGAATACTTGTAATAGTTGTAATAAATAGTTAAAATGTAATTTCAGGTTTCTTTTGCCGCTAACGCACGATAGGTTAACATTTTTTAACAAACGCCATTTACAGACGTTTCTTAGTTTGACACTTTGTATTTTTGACGGTTTCATGTTCTTCTCTCACATTTTCTGTCTTTTTACTATTTTAAAATTAGTTTACTTGAAATGTTAGCAGAATGCAAAGTTAAAATTTTCTGACTCATGAGAGTCATGAGTCTCGGCCATGTCGGAAGGTCGGGGTTGTGGTCGCGGTGTGCTGTGCAGGCCTCGGTTACATTATCACGAAAACGTTAAAAACATTTTTTAATAATTACCCTAAAGTCTTTATTTTGCAAACAGTTTAAACAAAACTAAAAAATTAGGAATTGTGTCTCGACAATGAACTCCCAATATTTAACGTTGTTAAATAAGTTTGTGCAGAACAGCGCAGTTCTATTATATCGCTGGTGTAGAACATGCAGTAATACCGAGTCGCCACTAGAGACCGCTGCAGACTTTCTGTGCCGAATCACTACCGTCAAAGGTTTCATCAATTTCAGCCGCACAGCTTTATTCAAACCGATCAAATGCAAACATATTTAATTTTACTCACATATATCATAGGTACGTCCACATTTAAACGTTTATATGTGGAAAGTACCCATTTAAACGTCGTTTTAGCCTTTATGCGTCCTATTGGAGGAGAGCGTAACACGTGACCAGAAATAAACAACTCGGCTTGTTTTTTTATTGACGTTTGTACTTTAATTCGGCTCATTTATCGTTATTTAACACGGCAGAACAACACGGGTAGCATTTAATCGCCATTTTCTGTTTACACGGTTTGTTTTATGGGTTTGTAAATGTTAAACATTCCCAAACCAGGAGTGAAACCGTAGTCTGTGAGAATGAGGTGGTCTCCTCCATCGTTTATCTGGTATCGCTTCTCGGCCTTTTGGCTAAGATCAAGTGTAGTATCTGTTCTTATCAGTTTAATATCTGATACGTCCCCTACCCGGGGACCATATATTAAATTGATTTTTGGAACAGGGAGATGGAATAGGGGCTTGCTCCGTCCACTCCACGCATCGACCTGGTATTGCAGTACCTCCAGGAACGGTGCACCCCCCTAAACTTGTGAAATGACAATTTAATGGAGACTTTGGAAGTGTTCTAGTGGTCTCAGTATGTCAGAGTTTTTCTTTAGGTTCTTGATTAGTTGTGATAGTTAGTGTAAAGTCTGTGTTTTAGTTTGGGCTGCAATTTGTGCTGATGTCTAAAGATTTTTTTCAATATATGTTTTGTTGCTAATTTGTTTTCTTTTTATCTTTTCTTATTTGCAGCTAGTCTCTTTCTGCAGCACTTGGGGCAAATATATGAAGGTGAGCTGTGGGTTATGAGGGCTCCTCAGGCTCTAGGAGGTTTAAATGTGAAGAAGTGATTTTATTGATGTGTTAAAGCGAATTGCTCTGTAATTTACAAAGTATTTAATTACAAAAACAACTGAGCTTTGTTGTAACAGACTGGCGACCTGTCCAGGGTGGACCTTGCCTCTCACCCAGTAACAGTCCACCCCTGCATGGATAAATGGCAGAAATGATGGAAAGATGGTTGAAATTTGTTGCAGAGAATTAAAGCCACAGTTGACACAGTAGACAGTTTAATCTCTGCTCTACCCATAGTTGTGTTTAATTTTTTTCTTTGGTAAAGGTAAAAACAAGTGTAAAGCTTTTTCTGAACAAAAAAATAAAGTTATAACATCTAAAAGAGTCCTACGTCTGATAGGGATTACAGATGAGCAGGTTTTTCATTATGTTCCCCATTGGAAATGTTATTTTTTATAAATTGAAGGGAGCAGGTCCTGGTTGCTCAACTGGGCCTGACACCACTGGTGCCCCCCAACTTTACGGCCCTGCCCACCTGATCTGGCTCCACCATTCATGCAGGCTGGATCAATTTTTGCAGAGAGGCTGAGGCAGATCTCTCTCTCCCCGTCTCTTCTTTAGTTTGTGCTCCTGCTGTCTAGAGACGAAAAAGATACAAACCAAATGTTTGCATGTTTTAATACCGGTCAGCATCTGGAAAAACACGTAGCGAAATTTTATTTACATGCACAACGAGGTAAGAAGTGTGAAATATCACCCCGTCCAGTTAACAGGCTTGCTTCAACGACGCAGTGCCGGGTCACGTTTAAACAACACATGCAGTTATATTTACTAAAACTACAAATAACTGCACTCATTATTAGTCTGCCATTATCGTCCCAAAGGCAGCTGCAATGTGCCACAGCGATGGCAGGACGTTATGTGGAGAAAATGAAGGCAGATGAAAACAATAGCAATGAGCTTCTATGTTGGTGTGAGCCTCTGAAAATAATATAAGAAAAATAAAAGTAGGACTTGTGGAAGCAGAAATAAGCCACCAAATAATCTAACCAGAAAACCAGGATTCACAAAACCGTTTTTAATGCTATTTGACATTTTATTTTATTAAAGAGATTATTTGTTATTATAAAAATAAAATAAAAATGGCTGTTTTGTTAACAGAAGTTTTTACAAAAGCTGTCCAACAACATTACAACAAAGCAGAAGAAAAAAACTTTTAGATTTTTATGAGATTATTAAGAAAAAATTTCAGATGGTTTACATTGGCAATGAAAACACCTTTTTTAATCATTGTTCCACCGGTTTGTGTGTCAGTGGCAGTACTTGGTATCCATCCCTAGTTGTAACTCACTAAAGGAAGAAGTAACAACACTTTTATTTCACTTTTCCAAGGAATTAACACATCTCTACTTCCACGTATAGATGGTTGGAAGTGAGGCGGAGTCGACTGGATCCGCCCGTCCTGCCAGATGTGCTCCTGGTGCGGAGGATACAATTTCTCCAGGGTTGATTACTTCATCAGATCGGTGAGCATTAAAGCTTAAATGTGCTTAAATGACCGGTGTCGTGCCGATTGTTTAGAGACTCAGCTGCCGACCTCCTGGTTTATAGCAGACGCTCAGGACTCCTGACTTTGGAGGAGCCTTTAGTGCTGCCATCCTTAGAGGTTGGGTTCATTTAAAAAGACATTAATTCATTTACTAAATGCCACGATCTGATTTGGGGGCTGAGCCATTGGATAAATCAGGGGAAATGCTGCCTGCTGTACTACATTCATGTAATTTTTATAAACCATTAAGACAAATAATCCTTAAAAGAATTAAATCTCCTGGATAATTTAATCAAGATATTTTTGAAGATCCTTGTTTAATTTATAATGCATCTGATCTAATCCAAGTTTAGGTCAGTTCACTCTTATGAAATCTGACAGATTATGAACCCCTCAGCTCAAACTAAATATACTTGTGATCTCCTGCTGGTAAATAATGTTTATTGAAGTTTTATTAGCACGTTTTCTTAAGGCAGACTAGCGGTACATTATGTGGGATGTTTGTGTGGAAGGAGAAACTAAATTAAAATGCTAAATGACTATTAGTGACACTAATATCACTGTTGTTCTAGCTTTGCTCCTGTGTTTTGTAGAATGTGAATGCAGCTTCTTTGTTGTGTTGATGCATAAAATTTGTCAGAACATTAAAGAAAATTTTGTTTTATTCTCTTACTTTAGCTAAGTGAGTTTTTTCCATTTATGTAAAATATAAAATGTGGACTTTAAATCGTCAGATACGAGGCCTTGGATTTAATCGGACAAAGACTGGAGAAGTAACAAGTGAAGATTGTGAGATGTCTTCTGCTCGGTGACTTCAGGGAACTGGGATCTGGGTCTAACGATCCTCTGGCTTCTAGGCAACAATGCTGATCTGAAAAGAACCTAATTACTGGTAGCTAGACTGTAAAATGCACATTTCAGGTGTTATTTTATGTTCACAACCAGCATAATAATCTTTCCGATGACTAATGAGGGGCTGAGAGTCCTGAAGCATGAAGCTAACTAAGGTTATTTGTGTCTGTCTTTAACTGGTGAAATATGAAGAAGTCATTGAACAGAACTAACAGTAATAAAATCGACAGGCTATTTTCTGTTTATCATGATTTGAGTAGAAAGATGTTCTGGTTGCTTCTGAAGCTTTACAGAGCTGCAGAATCTGGTTTTATGCAGGTTGAAGCTGGATTGTCTTCCTTTATTTGCTACATGGTGTCTTCCTCTCGGATAAATGCTATTCCGCAGCCACACCAGCAGGTGGCAGCACCAGACCTGTTTCTCTGAACTAAACAACAGGAGAAGCGGTTGAGCAAACAGAAAAACAAGAATATTACCGTTTCTGTTCTACCTGATGTGTTTAAAAATACTTGTGAATAAGCAATAGATTAATGTTCTGCATATTAACTTTATGTTGAGTTCTTGCTGTTTTTTGGCGGTTAAATATTGAAGAAACGTGTTAGAAGGCTAACAGGGTTAGCTTTGGTTGTGCAGCATTGAATTGTGGGTAACCAAACGGCGTTTATAAAACGTTAAATATATCACAAGTTCCGCTTTGTAGCACACAGATAGTCAGAGATGGTTTATCATGTGTAGAATAGCAACTTCCAGGCTGTGGTTATGTCAGCTGACAGAGTGACGGCACCATGACCCATGAAGGTGTGTGTGTGAAAGACATGGCAGAGCGTGAGGTGAACAACTCATACTTACCTGGCAGGGGAGATACCATGATCAAGAAGGTGGTTCACCCATGGTGAGGCTCAGCCATTGCACTCTGGGCTGTGCTGACCTATGCGAATTCCCCAAATGTGGGAATCTCGACTGCATAATTTCTGGTAGTGGGGGACTGCGTTCGCGCTCTCCCCTGATTCATTGTAAAAGATATGCATTGAATTTACGGAGCTGGTTTGGGTGTTTGTTCGGTCGTCAGTACGTAATAAATTTAGTCTTGGTGCAACTTTGGCGGTTTCGCAGTTAACTTTCTTCAAGTGCGTACCTGGCAAGAACACAGGAAGTACGGACTTCCTAGGAGTCCGTACTAGGAGGGCCCTATGGCAAGCTGTTTGTACATAAATTCAGTTTCGTCTGACTATCCGTAATTACATTCCAGATATCTTAAAATGCATTTTGACTAGACAAAACTACATTTTGACTATCCGGAATGGTAATTTAAGATATCTTTATTTACATTCTGACTAGGAAGAATAATAATTCAAGATATCTTCAATTACATTTTGACTAGTCAAAATTCCTTTCAAGATATCTCAAATTACGTCACCGGATTCGTCATTGAAAGCGTCACACATCCGTAATTGTAATTTAAGATATCTCAAACGTAATTATGACTAGTTAGAATTACAATTTAAGATATCTGAAATAAGACTTTGCGTGTAAGCCCCTTATTGGCTGTAAACTGCCCGAAGCTGCCTGAACATTCAATGGCGCTGGCTGTTTTCGACATAATTGTAAGAAAATGCCACAATATAGAAAGAGCTTTTTCAGTATGGGATATGCAGACAGGGCGAAAAACGTGTTATTGAAGAATGCCTAAGAAATTTGCAAAGAATTTCTGATTTACTTTCGGCCGACACTCACAACGCACTGAAAAACGGTTTAGAGGAGCTGAAAGTGCTACTATCGACCCATGTCCAAGCTGGAAATAAGGAATATTCCGCAGGCCGGGCCAGTTCAGGTACATCTGGTTATTACCAGATGTAGTTTTTATACTGTGGTAAAGCTATCTGCCTCTTCGGAAATTATAGTAAAGCCAGCTAGCTCTTGATTTTGACATGCTCGACGGCAAAAGGCATTACAGCACCCTCCTTTAGCTCCTCTAAAAATAAAAGCGCACGCCTCCGGTTCATGTCTGATTCACACTTTAAGTTGCTTTCCAGCGTCTATAAAAGTTTAAAGCTTTGTGTTTATGCATTTGCAACAGAAAAGTATGTATATCAAAATAAATGTATACATTGTGTGAAATGCATAGTTTCCCCTTAGGAGACACAGGGACACCTCTAGACAGATATAGACAGACAGAGAAAAACAGATGCCTAAAGTAAACATTATGCTGAGGCATTTGAATATGATTCTATTTTAGGTGGTCGAGGTAGACCAGCTATTCATATTACAAGAGATCAGATCGACTTTCTTTTGGCCCAAGGACACACACAGTCAAGAGGATGGCAAACATCTTTGGATGCTCAACATCATTTCTTTGTAAGAAGTCCAAGGCACTTGGTGTACCAATCAGGGGAAGGTTGGCTGTAGTGACTGATGAAGACCTTGGAACTAACATCAGACAACTTCAATCCCTGTATCCAAATTCTGGGACTGAGGTATGTAATCTAAATACAGTTTCTGTAATATGTGCAACAGTGGTGGTGCAGGATATTAAATATTTTATTGTTAAATGTTAAGTGTTACAAATCATGATAAAAAAAATATTTATTTTATGACCAGATGTGAAATCTGAAACCTATAATTTGTAAAAGATTACTTTCATAATGTTAAATTTTTTGGTGGTTCGAAATAGTAAGACCACATGTCCTTCCTTGAACCAGATGATGCGAGGCTTGTTGCATTCACAAGGACTAGTGGTTCCACGGCGTAAGGTCCGTGACATGATGGCTCGAATCAACCCAATGGCAACTGCAAGGAGGTGGAGCAGTGCAGTGTCTCGACGTGTCTATCATGTGCCGTATCCCAACAGTTTATGGCATATTGATGGCAACATGCGTCTCATAAGGTATCTGAAAATATCAAGGATGTTTTTCAGAGTAGATGTCCTAGAACTAAATTCACTATACACATTCACATACATTACTCATACATTTTTTGTATTTCCATTTAGGTGGGGCTTTGTGGTCCATGGTGGCATCGATGGATGTTCTCGCTTAATTACTTACTTGAACTGTAGCACAGACAATCGCGCCTCAACAGTGCTATTTCATTTTCTCAAGGCAACAGGCCTCTATGGCTTACCTTCAAGAGTGAGGTCAGATCATGGTGGCGAGAATGTGCAAATGGCACTGGTGATGAACCTCCTTCAGGGCATTGAACGTCGGAGTCATCTAACTGGGGAATCAATCTATAATCAGAGAATTGAGCGTCTTTGGAGGGATGTGTTTTTACATGTTCTGAAACCATTTTATAGCACGTTTTATAATCTTTAAGATTCAGCTCTCTTGGATCCTAGCAACGACGTGCACAAACCTTTCTCTTCACACAGTTTTTCTTCCTGAGATTCAAAGCCGACTAGAAGAATTCAGAGAGGCATGGAACCACCATTCCTTGCGTACAGAAAACAATAAAACACCAACACAAATCTGGACTGAACGGATGTTGGCAAACATGGGAGCCAACAGCACAGCAACTAACAACGTGTTTGGTGAAAATTCCAACACACCAGAAACTCTTGAAGAACTTCTGCAACAGCATGGCCTTAGGCCACTACCAACTACTGATGCTGAAGAGGTTCCTAGTGTAGTTGTAGAACCACCCCAAACCAGGCTCAGTCAGCAGCAACTTCAATCAGTTAATCTTGCAGTCAATCATATTTCAGATCTGAAGGAGAAATACCAGGCCTGTTGTGCAGAAATTGCAAATGCTTTATTGAGTTAAGTACATGTCACTAAGTTTGAGGAGTGACAAACATCAAGAACATTTGATCAAATGCATTGTTCTAAAGATACAATTACTACAAATAAAACTCGGAATTGACTTGAGTAGGTAACCTTACAAATTTAATTATAAAATGTTAAGGTGTTTAAAGACATGACAAATTAAATATACATTCTGGAGAGGGAAAGAACAATAAAAAATTCTACTTTTGAAAATGTTCATGTAGAAATAAATAGTATCTGCTGCAGACAAAGAAGTCTGCAGCAGAATACTGACCACTAGTGTCCAAAGCTAGATGGCGGTCATTGTCATGCCCCTCAAAGATATTGGATTGATGAATGGCCCTCATTAACAGTCTTAGATACTCTCGTGTGGGACCACCTTCATCAACTGCCCCTTCAGCGTTGCCCTCTTCATTACAATTCAAGATATCTTAAATTTAGTTTTTACTAGTCAAAACTACATTTCGCCTATCCAAAAATACATTTAAGATATCTTGAATTATGGTGGCATTTGAGATATCTTTAATTACATTAAATATATCTTTATATTGTATTACAGTAAAAACATTTTTAAAACAGTATTTTTAATATGTAAAAAAAAAAATGCCTTAAAAAATCTTAAAAAGTTACGCCGCGGTGCATTCTGGGAAAGTGGTCACATTTCATATTTGTATGGCTTTGTAAATATTGCTTGGAGTTAAATTATTCTGTTCAGAGTGTTGTTTTTTTTCAATCCACCTCTTATGATATATCTTTCAACGCTTATGTAATTTTATTTGTTCTGTGTGCATTTGCCTGTTGCTTTAATTCTACAAATTTCCCCATTGTGGGATAAATAAAGGATTATCTCATGTTAACTTATTGTAGATATTCCTTATATTACCTTATAACAAAGAAAGGACTTTGGTCCTGTTGGTGTTTAAAGTGCTTTATAAATAAAATTGGTAGGGAATGGTAATAGCGGATGATCTGTCTCCCCTGGATGATGTCACAGCTAACACAATGTCAAAGCAGGTGTAGAAAAAAGAGAGAGAACAAAAAGTTAAAAGTTGTGAATAACAACAATGCAAAATTGGAGAACAATAGGAGAACTCAGCAGAGTGAGAAAAATAGACCCTGATGTCCTCCAGCAGCCTAAGCATATAGCAACATAACTATAGAGATAGCTCAGGGTAACATGAGCCACTCTAACTATAAGCTTTGTCACAAAGGAAAGTTTTAAGATTAGTCTTAAAAGTAGACGGGGTGTCTGCCTCACGGACCAAAACTGGGAGTTGGTTCCACAGGAGAGGAGCCTGATAGCTAAAGGATCTGCCTCCCATTCTACTTTTAGAGACTCTAGGAACCACCAGCAGACCTGCAGTCTGAGAGGGAAGTGCTCTGTTAGGAACATACGGGGTAATCAGAGCTCTGATATATGATGGAGCTTGATTATTAAGGGATTAAGGTGAAAAAAGGAAACTCTTGAAACCTGTTTAATATGGGATTTAAATGACATGTCTTGTTCAAAAGTAACACCAAGGTTTTTACTTTATTACCAGAGGCCAAGATAATGTCATCCAGATTAAGTGATTGATTAAGAAGTTCATTTTTAAGGACTCTGGTCCAAAGATTACAACTTTTGTCTTGTCAGAATTTAAAAGCAGGAAATTTAAAGTCATCCAGCTTTTGATGTCATCAAGACATGAGCACAGTCGAAGTAATTGATTGGATTCATCAGGATTTATGGATAAATATAGCTGAGTGTCATCAGCCTAACAGTGGAAATTAATCCCATGCTGTCTGATAATTTTACCAATCAGTAGCATATATATAGTAAATAGAATTGGTCCAAGGACTGAACTCTGTGGTACTCCACAAGTGACCCTAGAGTTTGAAGAAGATTTATTATTAACATGATCAAATTGGAATCTTTCTGACAGATTAGATTTAAAGCAGCCCAATTTCTGGAGATTTACTAAATGCCATTTAAAAGGTGCAGATGTTTTTCCGTGTTATTATTGTTGCCCACTGCCCGCCCTCTTTCTTAGTGGTAATGTGTTTACCTTCAAGTGAACGCACTTGGTTGTGGACGCAGTTTTTTTAGAATCCTGAAGCATGAAGCTAACTAAGGTTTTTGCCTCTGTCTTTAACTGGCAAAATATGAAGAAGTCAAACAATGAGAGAAGTAATAGTAATAACATACACTGTTTTTTTTCAGTGTTGTTTCCATGTAATCTGCTTGGTTTTCTTAGAAAACATTTTGACCAATTTGTCTGGAGTATTTAATTAAACTTGACTTTATAAAGAGCCTTGAGAAACTGAATTGAAAAACTAAAATGTGTTTGATGATCTAAAACATTCAAGTGGGAAATGGTGGGGGAATACTGAAATGATGAAAACTACAGTGGGGGTTGGCAAACTTTTTGCCAGTTTAAAGAAACATCTACGAGCAACAAGCCTCTGTCTGTCCTCTCAGCGAGTCAGTATAATCATGATTTGATTAGAAAGATGTTCTGGCTGCTTCTGAAGCTTTACAGAACTGCAGAATCTGGTTTTATGCAGGTTGAAGCTGGATTGTCTTCCTTTAATTTGCCACATGGTGTCTTCCTCTTGGTAAATGCTATTCCGCAGCCACACCAGCAGGTGGCAGCACCAGACCTGCTTCTCTGAACTAAGCAACAGGAGAAGCGGTTGAGCTAACAGAAAAACAAGCATATTAACGTTTCTATTCTATCTGATGTGTTTGAAAATACTTGTAAATAAGCAATATATTAATGTTCTGCATATTAATTTAATGTTGATTTCTTGCTGTTTTGTTGGCGGTTAAATATAGAAGAAACGTGTTTAGAAGGCTAACAGCTTTAGCTTTGGTTATGCCGCATTGAATTGTGGGTAACCAAACGGCGTTTATAAAACGTTAAATATATCAAAAGTTCTGCTTTGTAGCACACAATCAGAGATGGTTTAACATGTGCAGAATAGCAGTTTCCAGGCTGTGGTTTTCATCAGCTGACAGAGTGACGGCACCATGACCCATGAAGGTGTGTGTGTGAAAGACATGGCAGAGTGTGAGATGAACAACTCATACTTACCTGGCAGGGGAGATACCATGATCAAGAAGGTGGTTCACCCATGGTGAGGCTCAGCCATTGCACTCTGGGCTGTGCTGACCTATGCGAATTCCCCAAATGTGGGAATCTCGACTGCATAATTTCTGGTAGTGGGGGACTGCGTTCGCGCTCTCCCCTGATTTATTGTCAAAGTAAAAATTATTCAGATATATTAAGCAGTGTCAGGTTCTTTGACATTTAGTCAGAATTAGATAAAATGCATAATTAACTAAACGTCGGTGTAACTTTGGCCGTTCCGTTCTCGGCAAGAACACAGGAAGTGTATGGAGGACCAATCCTGCCATAATTAAAAATACACACAGAAATAAATGAAGGACTTAATAATATAAAATGGCTTAAGAAAAGTGTCTAATAATATTAATTTGTGTGCCATTTAATGTGACAAAATAATAAAAATAAGATATTTCTTCAACAATTCATCAATTATTCATCAAAAAATATATATTTTAACTTACACTTTTATTTTTACTTTTCTTCTTGCTTTTATGCTGACTTATTTTTAACCCTTGTATTTCTGAAACAATCATTTATTTCTGCCTCTAACATTTCTAGCTGTTTTTTTACCCAAAGGATTTACACCTGCCCTTTTATTTCCTTTTCCCCTTTTTCCACTTCGTGTATTTCTAGTTCTTGTATTTAAAGCAACATTTTTAAAGCATGTTTTTACTCCACCATAAATATTTCTTTCTATTTTATTTTAAACTTATATTTCTGAAACATATATTTATTTCTGCCTCTAACTTTTCTAGCTGTTTTTTTACCCAAAGGATTTACGCCTGCCCTTTTATTTCCTTTTCCCCTTTTTCCACTTTGTGTATTTCTACTTCTTGTTTTTAAAGCAACATTTCTAAAGCATGTTTTTCCTCCACCATAAATATTTCTTTCTAATTTATTTTAAACTTATATTTCTGAAACAATCATTTATTTCTGCCTCTAACTTTTCTAACTGTTTTTTTACCAACCCAATTTTTGCCTGCCCTTTTTATTTCCTTCTCCCTTTTTTCCACTTCTTGTATTTCTACTTGGTGTTTTTTTACTTCCTCTTTTTCCACTTTGTTTATTTCTACTTTGCGTTTTACTTCCTCTTTTTCCACTTTGTGTATTTCTACTTCGTGTTTTTTTACTTCTTCTTTTTCCACTTTGTGTATTTCCACTTCATGTATTTCTACTTGGTGTTTTTTTACCTCCTCTTTTTCCACTTCGTGTATTTGTGCTTCGTGTTTTATTACTTCCTCTTTTTCCACTTGGTCTGACTGCAGCTGTTAATGTTAATACGATGGCAGGGAGGGAGGGGGGAGAGGGGGGCGGTGTCACCGGCAAAGCTTCACAACTATTGGCTAAGGCCTGCCTCCCCGGAAACGAGCCTGCATCAGCTGGCCGCTTTCCCAGAATGCACCGCGGCCGCAGCTTGCTTATGGACAGCGCTAACAGAGATCACAGTGGTAAGTTAAAAAATACCTTTTCTGCTGCTGTTGTTCTTTAAAAGTACGTTTGAGGCAACAACATTATACTTTTAAGCTTCCCTATATGGCCTGTTTACAGAGTTAGTGTGTAATTTAAAAAGAACAAGTCCGACATGAGTGGACCACAGTGATCCGCAGATTCATTCGGGAGCGTCAGAAAGCTATGGTGCGTTCAGGAGCATGGGACATTTCATATTTACAAGGAAAGAGGCATAAAACGGAACAGAACTTCACTCATACAACATTTTGTCTATCCAGAAACAGTGTGGGCTTTCTTACAATACTGAATGCTCTATAATTGTATTTCGGTTATTTTTTTATTATGCACACCTGCTAGCTTTTTATTCTGAAACTTCTAATGTCCCATGCTCCTGAATGCACCATAGCTTTCTGAATGCGCTGTGCTGTGTAGATAGATTCACGTCTGATCTTCCGCTTAAGACAAAGCTTTGCAGTTTCAAAACTCATGTCGGCTCTCACGGATTACTGTTGTGTGAATGACAAGAGACCACAACAAATAAATCAGCCATTCCTCTAGGGAACGCAAAAGTATTCTGAGGTAACGCAAAAAAATATATATTTTCCCCATGTCCCCTAAAGGGCTCTGTATACACTTCCCTCGGCCTTGTCGTGTGTCAAGTGCTGCTGGTTCTGATGCCGTTTTTTGTTGTTTTAATTCGGCAAAACGTTCATTTGTTTTGTGTTTATCTCACTGACTTGAGTTGCTTTATTAACTCAATACTTGCTGGAATAAATTATGTCTCCCAAGGACGACAGCAGCATTAAGGACAAAACGCATAAGCAGAAGCAGTTAGTTATCAGCTATTATATAGGTTACAAAATATGTTCGGTCTGCGAGTGTCATGTTAGTTACACATAGCAGAAGCAGTCGTAATATTGCCTAGCTTTTAGGTTTAACGTGGGTTCTGTTGTCTGTTCATCTTTTATTATGAAGTATTACATAATTGACATTTATATTTTAAACAGGGACCACAGAAGGAACCCAGGCCCTCATCAACTGGCGTATTCCCAATGAGGGCCTATTTACAGGCAGGAGGAACTCCTCCAAAACCGAATGGCAGTAAGTAATTTTTATTTATGTCTGCCTAAATGTTTATGTTCAGCTCTTGTGACACTAAACTTGTTTTCTATTCAACTAGTGATTTTGTGTGATTTTGGCTACCAAAAGGGCCAATAAATATTTGTCCCTTTTAGAAAAACTTGACAAGTTTTAAATAAAATCTATAAATGTTTTTCTTATCTAAGTGAGTTTCTTTTGAGCAAGGACACAGAGAATTGAGAGGGGAAAGAAAACAATTGTAACAGTGTAAAAAGACATTTATTTTATACAAATGATTTTACTTTGGAACAGAGTCAAGATGTAACATGTTCAGAACAATTAACATAAGATTTAAAACAAATAATTAACTTTTATAAACACCATGGACAAAGAGAACACCCACAAACATACAATTGATAAATAACAGGAATGGAAATTAATTTACTGATTTAATTTGTTTTACAGGTAGTGGAAAAAAAATTAAATGAAGCAGCATGTGTACATAACTACAACTGATCTAGGTTAGGTCACATGTAGGCTTGTTCACTTAAACATGCAGCCAGCTCTGCCGGGCTGCCAGTCTGGCTCGGAGGCAGCTTCCAGACAGCTTGCTGTCTTCAGCCGCCGGATGCCATCCTCTTCTGGGTGAACCTCCTCCTCCTCCACGTCAAGCTGGTCCCCTGCCTCTATACTAATATTGTGGAGGATGCAGCAGGCGGCGATTACTTTTGGGGCAAATGTCGGGCGGACCTCCAGCGCCCTAAAGAAAATGGAACGCCACCACGTCTTTATAGCACCAAAGGCACGCTCAGTGATGTTTCTTGCCTTGGCGTGGTGCCTGTTGTAGTGTGCCTCCACTTGGACTGTACCAAATATAAAATAACTTGTAATATAGGTAATATGCTGATATGTCTTAATGTTCTATCCAATTAATATAATCTATGTATCAATTTTGTGTCATTGTTGGCTCTATTTAAGGACAAGAAGGTAAGAGATCTTAATGGCAACTGGCGGGCGATAGGGGGCGTCAGGGAGGTGATTGGGTCCAGGAGGCATGGGAACGCACCATTGCAGTGTAGAAAAAAAATCCCTTAGGTGGGTATAAAGCATTTTTATACAACGGAGAGCGCCACAGTACCAGTGAGTGATGGACAAAGCCTACATTGTCGATGTAAACATTCAAAATCTTTCCCCGTGCGTCACACACACCCTGCAGGATGATTGAAGGGAAGAGTTTTCTGTTTAAATAACATTTCTTTTGTGGCTCTGCAGGTGGAACAATTCGCACGTCACCCATCAATGGCACCGACTGCTCCTTTGAGCGCCTCGATCCCGGCAAGGCGGGCAAAACCAGCACCCACTCCCTCCAAATCTTGTCTTTTTGGGAAGAAATTTTTTTTTTAATGATCCCCATCAAGGAGTTCATGACTCTGTGCACCACCTGGCACACAAGGGCATCACAAAGATGTCGGCTGTTTCCCTATAGGATGCACCGCCGCCAGCCAGAAGAGGGTCACCAGCACTCTCCTTATCCTCACATGTTTTGTTGGTGTTTCTTCCTGTAAATAAAAAATGCCAAATGTTACCATAATTGGTTTTTAATTTCTCACCTTTTCATATCATAAAACTATACCTGGTTAACATGTAAATTAATATAGTTCTCAAGAAAGAAAAAGTAAAATGTATAGTCCTGTAAAACTAGTCAAGTATAGCAAATATAGCAAATGGCTTCTCTTCTCTGGTGTTTTTATAATGTACAGATTCTCATTGTAAGATGTATTGATTAATTTTGCCATTTCACTAAGAATGAACTGAACTAACTGCACATAATTTATAGATTAATCACTGTAAAAGTGGGCAGACAGAAATGACTTTTCCTATCTTAATGATCAATGCTGTGGTCAGTAGGTACAGCAAAGTACCCTAACCCTGCAATGTTATGTTAAAATTGTGTTTTCGTTTTCCCATGAGTTATAGAGAAATGGTCACAATTTCAACCTCATCACTTGTTCAATACCATCCTCAATGTTTTTTTTTTAAATAAAAGTAGGAAATAGGCATGTTAATCTTAAAATGACTACCAGTTGGCACAGTTGGGCTAGCAAAGCAACTCAAGTCAGTGAGATAAACACAAAACAAATGAACGTTTTGCCGAATTAAAACAACAAAAAACGGCATCAGAACCAGCAGCACTTGACACACGACAAGGCCGAGGGAAGTGTATACAGAGCCCTTTAGGGGACATGGGGAAAATATATATTTTTTTGCGTTACCTCAGAATACTTTTGCGTTCCCTAGAGGAATGGCTGATTTATTTGTTGTGGTCTCTTGTCATTCACACAACAGTAATCCGTGAGAGCCGACATGAGTTTTGAAACTGCAAAGCTTTGTCTTAAGCGGAAGATCAGACGTGAATCTATCTACACAGCACAGCGCATTCAGAAAGCTATGGTGCATTCAGGAGCATGGGACATTAGAAGTTTCAGAATAAAAAGCTAGCAGGTGTGCATAATAAAAAAATAACCGAAATACAATTATAGAGCATTCAGTATTGTAAGAAAGCCCACACTGTTTCTGGATAGACAAAATGTTGTATGAGTGAAGTTCTGTTCCGTTTTATGCCTCTTTCCTTGTAAATATGAAATGTCCCATGCTCCTGAACGCACCATAGCTTTCTGACGCTCCCGAATGAATCTGCGGATCACTGTGGTCCACTCATGTCGGACTTGTTCTTTTTAAATTACACACTAACTCTGTAAACAGGCCATATAGGGAAGCTTAAAAGTATAATGTTGTTGCCTCAAACGTACTTTTAAAGAACAACAGCAGCAGAAAAGGTATTTTTTAACTTACCACTGTGATCTCTGTTAGCGCTGTCCATAAGCAAGCTGCGGCCGCGGTGCATTCTGGGAAAGCGGCCAGCTGATGCAGGCTCGTTTCCGGGGAGGCAGGCCTTAGCCAATAGTTGTGAAGCTTTGCCGGTGACACCGCCCCCCTCTCCCCCCTCCCTCCCTGCCATCGTATTAACATTAACAGCTGCAGTCAGACCAAGTGGAAAAAGAGGAAGTAATAAAACACGAAGCACAAATACACGAAGTGGAAAAAGAGGAGGTAAAAAAACACCAAGTAGAAATACATGAAGTGGAAATACACAAAGTGGAAAAAGAAGAAGTAAAAAAACACGAAGTAGAAATACACAAAGTGGAAAAAGAGGAAGTAAAACGCAAAGTAGAAATAAACAAAGTGGAAAAAGAGGAAGTAAAAAAACACCAAGTAGAAATACAAGAAGTGGAAAAAAGGGAGAAGGAAATAAAAAGGGCAGGCAAAAATTGGGTTGGTAAAAAAACAGTTAGAAAAGTTAGAGGCAGAAATAAATGATTGTTTCAGAAATATAAGTTTAAAATAAATTAGAAAGAAATATTTATGGTGGAGGAAAAACATGCTTTAGAAATGTTGCTTTAAAAACAAGAAGTAGAAATACACAAAGTGGAAAAAGGGGAAAAGGAAATAAAAGGGCAGGCGTAAATCCTTTGGGTAAAAAAACAGCTAGAAAAGTTAGAGGCAGAAATAAATATATGTTTCAGAAATATAAGTTTAAAATAAAATAGAAAGAAATATTTATGGTGGAGTAAAAACATGCTTTAAAAATGTTGCTTTAAATACAAGAACTAGAAATACACGAAGTGGAAAAAGGGGAAAAGGAAATAAAAGGGCAGGTGTAAATCCTTTGGGTAAAAAAACAGCTAGAAATGTTAGAGGCAGAAATAAATGATTGTTTCAGAAATACAAGGGTTAAAAATAAGTCAGCATAAAAGCAAGAAGAAAAGTAAAAATAAAAGTGTAAGTTAAAATATATATTTTTTGATGAATAATTGATGAATTGTTGAAGAAATATCTTATTTTTATTATTTTGTCACATTAAATGGCACACAAATTAATATTATTAGACACTTTTCTTAAGCCATTTTATATTATTAAGTCCTTCATTTATTTCTGTGTGTATTTTTAATTATGGCAGGATTGGTCCTCCATAGAAGTGCGGACTTTGGGAGAACGGGAGCGCGCACAATGTGTGTACTCATGACGTCACCGCACGCACAGCTCATCTGTAGATGATAATAAAGTACTACTTATATTGATCATAAGGTGAAATAATTGTATGAATAATGTGTTCATAGTTTAATGTGAGAGGTAATATGTTGTTTTAAATAAATTCTAATTTAAGTTCTTTAGCTTTTTTAAACATACAAATCTATTTATATATCCCGATCATATAAAGTTTTCTAGGGCTGTTATTGGAGGACCATCAATTGTCTAGTGATGCTGAAACAGCGACACTAAAGACGGGTTAGTGACTGGGAAACCGTTGACAAAAAGGAAGAAATTGTAAAATATATATATATACATGTAAAGCCATAATGAAAAGATTGCATATGGACTGTTTAAGGTAGGTGTGTCCAAAGTGCGGCCCAGGGCCATTTGTGGCCAATGGGCTAAATTTAGTTTTGCCAGCTCAGATGGTTGAAGAGATAACACTTTTAAAAAGTTGCTTTTAAGTTGATAGTAAATAAAATCACAAATGCTTTGCCAAAAGGCAGGCTTTCACTCGGTAAAATAAAGCAAGAGTGAGCCCAAATTAATCCGGTTCTTGTTGCTGAAAAGACACACACAAAGTAAAAACATAAAAAAGATAATCGACCCAAACAGTTGAGGACATTGTTTGCAGGGCAAATCTGCAATAATATTTTAATGTTTCAAATCTAAAATGATTTACATATTCCTTTTCTACAGAAATCAGACTAGATTGCTTGTTTTATTAAAGTAAGTTTTTTTTTGCCATTTTGATTAAAAAAAGGGTTTAATTTTGTGGCTCCTGAGTACTATCTATGTGTTATTTTTGGCCCCCATGGGAAAAAGTTTGGACACCCCCGGTTTAAGGGGAACTGGGAAAGGAATGAAATGTATTGGTGGATAATAGTGAATTGTGTAAAACGTTAAGTTTTTTTTTTGTTTTTTTTAAAGAAATATGAAATGCCTGAAAATGCAGTAATTGAATGTATTGTTTTATTTGGTTAAAGATTACATGTTGAACGATATTCCTTGTAAAAACAACGAAGAAATTAAGATAAGTACCAGAAACATACCGGGACTTGTGCAAATGATGCTGAGGTAATCTAGGTAGAACTTTTACTTGAGTCAAATGTAAAGACAATGTAAAGTTTGTATTGTAATGTTGCTCTTTTCGTTTGTTCGTATATATTTGTTGAATCAAACAGAATGTAAATATTGTATTATATTTTCCCTCTTTTTGTTATATTGTTTCTGTAACTTAAATTGCAAAAGAACCAATAAAAACACTTGAAAAATTGAAATTGGTTCCAACCACAGCGAGGCTCTTTTGCACTCAGGGCTAAATTCTTCCCATCCTGTGTCGCAGCACGATGCTTTTGGTTGACGATGTGATGCAAGGTCTTCAAAATAAAAAACAGAAGTTCAGATTCAAGTGTCTTCCTCTTCATCCTGCGCCATCATGCTCCACAGCCGGTTTGTCTTTGTGACCCTTGGGATGTTTCTGCCAATTTCCCACCACAGGGTGTCTCTGACCCTAGGTTCTTTTATACGACCGCTGAAAAAGCAGATATACAAAATCATTTTTAAAATTGGGAAGTGTGCATTATCAATACATATGGGATCATGTATTAACGGTGCGGTCTGGGACAACAGAAGCACAAGTGCCATCAAGGACATAAGTGCATTTCACAGTTGACAAGTAAGGAAGTATAAATACTTTGTTAGCTTCCTCAAGCAGAACTTTTAGTTATTCCTGGAGTAGTTGTTTTTTAGCTCACTTTTTTTTTTTTTTTACTTAAATTTTGAAAATAACATTGTTACTTATTTTTCCAGCTTATTTATATTTTCCGGTTTGTCATGGGGGGGGGAAAAAAGTGACAAATTGCACCACCTGGACACAGTGAACCTGATTGTGGTTTGAGGCACTGCTGCAACAAGTTGTTTGCCAACCAAAAAAAAAAAAAAAAAAAAATCTCACTGGCAATCCAGAGTATTACTTAGTTGTTGCCCCACAATGAAATGTTTCGTTTGCTACAGAGAAAACCGCAAGACTCTCAGTCATGTTCAAAGTCTACGGTGAGAGCAGCGGGGCTCCAGTGAACGGCTAACACCGAAAGAAGATTGTCCCCTATACCTTTTAGTCCACTAGATGGGTTTTGTTTTATTTGAATAGAATTATGCTTTTTTTTTTTTAAACATCTCTGCAATTCTGTGCTATTCTCTGTGGGAAGAAGAAATCCACGGCTAGCCAGCTCCCACAGCGCAGACAACTGCAGCATTGGCATCATGTGAGCTCCCAGGTAGGCCTGTAAAGGCGTGTCCTAAGAGCCCCTTACTATCCGCAGCACTTTGTTGCATTACCGAGTGCCACCGCTTACAGCTGAAGGAGCCAGTTTGTCTTTTTTGCACTAAACGCTAAACTAATACAACTGCTGGCATACCACACCTTTATTTACATCCCACTACAAACCCTTTCCTCTCAACCATAAAATGGCCAAAAATAACCGGCTCATCAATAATTTTTTTACTGAGAAAGAGTTTTAGACTGGAGGCGTGACTCTCATACCTAAAATGGAAGCTGGGTCTACTGGAGATGAGCCTGACAACAATAAGAATGGCCTTTTTTTTCCCTTTTTTCTGTTGTATGACATTGAATTGTTATGTGATTTAAGCACTTTTGTGTATTTTTTTTGTAAGGTAATACAAGCTAATATTCTTATGTTTGGAGTATTTTGGAGTTTTTGTTTTACTTGACTTTTTTTGTGATGAATAATGTGTGGCTGATTCTAGAGCGCTCACCTCCACCCCATCTATAAACAGCCTGGTTTTTAAGCTCTCCACGCCTCCCTCCAGATGTTCGCTGCTTCCACACCTGGTTGTGCCTCCTCCAGCACGCACGAGAGGTTCAGCTGATCCTAGTTGCAGGCAGCATGCTCCTGGATGCTCTTTGGCCTTCGTCTTAGTTTTTTGTTCTGTTTGACCTGGTGGAACCGGCTGCACTGTATTCGTCTTTTCTTTTAACGGCTCGCTGTCGTACCTGTTTGTTTATGTTTCGCTCATCAGGTCCATCTTTCTGCTGAAACCTTTGGTTTTTTTTGGGATTCGGGTGATAATAGTTCCTGCTGGTAATAATTAATTGAACGTTCAACCTCTTACCTTCTGTCCGTGTCCTTTTGGTCGTAACAGAAGCAAAATGTAATGATTACATAAAATATCCAGATGCATTGGATTTATAAAACCTTAATCTGTGATGTTTGGGAAATATTTTCACTAAAACTAAGCTGAAAGCTTAAATTGACATTAAAACAGATGCTGGTCTGCTTTGTTTCAAGTGTCGTCAAGAAAGATGAAGGCCTGTGTCTCCATTTTACAGTGCTTTGTTGCAGGAGTTTATGCTAAATACCCTCAAGAAGGTATCAAGTCATTTTTCCTGAAACAAAAATAAATATTTTCAAAATCAGTCTTATTCCATTTTATTTTTAAAGAAAAATATCAGATATGAGATTCACCTGCATGCTGTTTTTCCCTCAACGTCCAGTTAATGTCGCCGTCTGGCCTGAAGGGGGCAGCAGCATGTTGTCCTTTAGCCCAATCTACCCGAAGAAGAAGCAGCAGCAGCAGCGGATGGGAGCCGTGCAGACTTGTTTGTGAAGTGGAAAAACAAACAGTACGACTAAATTTCCGCGTTACCGTCTCCCGGGAATTTAAACCAGTTGCGGAAAAGTCCAGATGGCGGCTGTAAGCGGTGTGAGCAGGATGTCTGGGCTCTGTTTTCATGCTGCTCGTCAAACGGCTGCACTGAAGGCGCTGCGGCCGATGACGCGTAGGTCCTTCAGAGTCACTGTAAGTTCAAGCCGCTTTAATGCAAATAAAAAAAATAAAGTTGCTTTAGTTTTTCCCCATATAATGCAGCGGTCACTTTAGAAGGCCCTATATTGACCTAGACGCGGACAGAGGCTGCGCTTTGAGTAGTGCAGGAATCCACACAAACGCGTTATTTGACCTACTGAGTTCTCGCGATAGTTAGTAAACCAGGTAGTCACTTTAGCATCTTCTCCGAGTCAAATGCATCATTTTCTCCCCACATTGGCTTATAAAATGACGACAAATCAAACTAAAAACGTGATTTGTTAACGTATCAATGAAATAAAACTATCAATTAGAGGTTTATTCTTTTCGCTACTTGGCGTTTCATGTTTGTGCTCTGAAGCTAGCTAGGTAGCTATCTAGTTAGCCAGCCGGCTAAACCTTTGTGTTGCTTCCTTCCTATTGGTCAAACAAAGGGGCGTGAGGACTCAAACCAGCCTGGGACCACTTATTAAGACCCCTACAGGACAGACCACCTACCGATAAAAAATAGCTCTGTCATAAACGTTGAAGGACATGCATTGTGATGCTTTTGTAGTACAGATTAAAACAGCACGGTGAAAAATATACACAGCATACAGATGTATTACAGAACAGAAAAGTTGGAGGTTTTAATGACATCTGGGCCCTAATCATCAAACTTAAGAGGCATTAATGTACATAACAGAGCGTGTGTAAATATTGAATGTTGTGCAATTTCCCAGAATGGGGGCCACACTGATGACTTAGGTCATGTTTTCGTTTTATTATCCAGTGGCTCCAGCTGTGTCTCTTTCTTTGACCTTTCCTCTTTGGCCCTGCTGATGAATCCAGCGTCACTAATTCAGGTGTAAAACCGGACCCCGGCCTAAAACTTGACTCGCACGTCAACACTGTGGTTAAATTCTTTCTTTTAAGGCAGCTGTCAGAAATCAAACCCCTCCTGTAACAAGCAAACGCAAAGGAGAGCACATGAGTGCGTTTTTAAGGCAAAACAAATGTATTTGTATAGCACATTTCAGTACAGGGAGATGCATAGGAAAATAAAAGCAAGTGGGAATAAAATGTGGGAAAATCTAAACAAAATAAAACGTGGGAAATATCCAACCGCACGTTGGTTGTGATTGTAAAAACATTTATTCTCTGAGGGTTACAAACACATCCAGTCAGATCTGTCTAAAGAGACTGGAAGTTTATCCTTAAATGTTTTTAAGTTAAAAATGAGAGACATTGAGACGGCCTGTTATCTGTAATTGTTTTACTTGGTATGTTTATTTATGTACCTGTCTTTTAATCTAATGTATCTCTGTTTAATGTGTAACTTTGCTGCCTCTTGGCCAGGACTCTCTTGAAAAAGAGGTTTTTAATCTCAACGGGATTTTTTCCCTGGGTTAAATAATAAAAAACATCTGTATGTGTTCGTGAAAATAAAACATAGAGTCTGAATTTATTCTCCTTCTCTTGATCTCTTTGCTGTTTCTCCCTCAGGCGGCGCACCAGCAGCAGCCCTTTGACTCCTCTCTGGAAAAGCCCCAGTTTCCAGGAGCCTCTGCAGAGTTCGTGGACCATCTTGAATTCATTCAGCCCAACGTTATTTCTGGGATCCCGGTGTACCGGGTGATGGACAGGCAGGGCAACATAATCAACGCATCTGAAGACCCTCAGGTGAAGCCCGTCTACCACCGTTTGCCGCCGTTAGGGCGCACACTGGGAGCTCTCTACTCCGGTTAAACCGCTGCTTCTCTCCTGTGCAGCTCTCCAAAGAGACCGTTTTAAACTTCTACCAGAAGATGACGCTGCTGAACACGATGGACCGGATTCTCTACGAGTCTCAGCGGCAGGTACGGTTTCTCGGTTTGGGCGTCGTGGTTCCACCAGACAACAGGCGGAGTTTGATGTGATGGTTTCTGTCTCCTTCAGGGTCGGATCTCCTTCTACATGACCAACTATGGAGAAGAGGGGACGCACATTGGCAGCGCTGCAGCCCTCGAGTCCAACGATCTGGTTTTCGGTCAATACAGAGAAGCCGGTGAGATTCAATTTACATTCATGGAAACCTTTGAATGGATAAAGCCGTTCTACTTTTACCTAATATGACCTTGAACCTTTCAGACAGCGCCGGGTAAAGCTTATCTTACCATGTCTGCTTATATCCAAAGCACATGTAGCCTGAAGGATGTTTTGCATTTCATGCAAACAGGTCAGCTTGTTGTTGACCTTTTTATATGTATGATACATCTGAAAAAATATTCACACCCTTGGATGTTTTTTTTTTTGTTTTGTTTTTTTGCATTTTATCAAATCTCAACCACAAACTTCAATGTGTTTTTTATTGGCTCCTTATGTGATAGGCTAAATAAACACTGCAGAGTATAAGTAGAAGGAAATTTGCACATGGGATTTGCATTTTTTGTTTTGTTTAGACCCAGAGAGCTTTAGGCCAGCGTTCGATAAATGTCTTAGTTTAGTCAACGTGGCAAGAATAAAACCTGTTTCTGGACAGGATATTTCAGACTTCACACGAACTCAAGTGCAAAGATCCTGGGAAGTCTTCTTCTTTCAGTCATTGTAGGAACGACGGCCACGTAAAATGTTCTGCTCAGAATACGAGTCAAGAGCCCGCTGCAACCCTCCCAAACTAAGGCTGCCATGACAGATTAAAGTCACTTTGTTTTAGCAATCCTAATGCAACAAACACATTTCTCTTCTCTCACGGCGTATGTATTGAGCTTGTGTCTGGAGGAGCTCCAGAGATCCACAGCTCAGGTGTGAGAATCTGTTGACAGGACAACTATTAGCCGTGTGCGGCGCAGAGCTGGCCTGTATGGAAGAGGGAGCGTGAATAAAGCCACCGTCCTGTCTGCTGTGTGCAAACAACAAGCACGTAAAAGAAGGCGCTCTGGCCGAATGAAACCAAAATTAAAACATTCTGGCCTTCATGTTAGGCAGAAATCTGATCCTTCGCTTCACCCTGAAGTAGAGCTGCACCGATCCGATACCCGGATCGGATATCGGCTCCGACATTGACCGATTAGCTGGATCGGATATCGGATGAATGACGGCGATCCAGCTTTTTGATCCGGTCATTTCTTTATTACTACTGATATTGTTGTTTCAATTCTACGTTTGCAAAGCACAGCAGCTGGACTGAGCCAAGTCTGCTCATTGGACACATTTCAAACTTGATACGGCAACAAGTCTGACTGCAACATGGAATATCTGCAACACAAATATTACGAGGGGTGGTGATAAAATTGGTAAATTCAACATCAGAAACTTAAACAAGCACCTCCAAAAGCACCACGCTAACGTTACGGTTCATTCATTCAACAGTAGTATCGGATCGGTATCGGCCGATACATTCAGCCCAGGTATCGGCATCAGATTGGACGAGAAAATACCGGATCGGTGCATCTCTACCCTGAACACACTGTTCCTACTGTACGCCGTGCCAGTGGCCGCATCACGCTGTGCTGCGTTTTCTTTAGCAGGAGCAGAGAAGCTGATGGTAAGATGGATGCAGGAGAGTCCTGTGTGAGAAGAGCTGTTGGAAGCAAGGAGCAGAACAACGTTAAACATTCAGCCAGAGCTACAGAACGGCCTAGTCAAAGTCCAGACTTAAATCCACTTGAGAAGATGTGGCAGAAAATTGACGTTCACCAATGTTTTCCCTTTAGTCTTAACTAGCTTTCGCCATTGTGCAAAGAAGAAAAGGTGAAACTTTAACCCTCTAGCTCAGGGGTCTGCAACCTGTGGCTCCAGAGCCGCATGTGGCTCTTCACACCTTCAGCTTTGGCTCTTAAAAAGTTAGACCAAAAATGCGGGTGGAAAACAATTGGTCAACGTAAAGGTAATATAAAATTGCTGGCTTTAGGATGCATTTAGTTCTGCAATATATGCATAACATTTCCAGAAAGAAAGAAACTAATGCTATATAGAATAGTTTACTATAGCTAAATTAAGTATCTTTTTGTCAATAGATTGCAAACCACTTGCTTTTTCATCATTTTAATGCCATTTGCTATAAAAATCAAATGTCCAATTGAAGAAAATGCATTAAACCTAAATATAAAAATACTGTTGGTTTAAATAATAAAACTTGATCTTAAAAAAAATGTAAACAACTTTCCTATAGTATACTATAAAAACAAGCTCTTGTTTCAAAGAGCGTAACTTTTTTGTGGCTCTAAACAAAATTTGTTTAGTTGGACTGGGGGCAAAAAATGGCTCTGCGGATTGTAAAGGTTGCAGACCCCTGCTCTAGCTTGTAGAGTCATCCTGCAAAAAGACCTGCGGCTGTTTTTGGGCTGACCGCAAATGCCTGTGAGAGTTTTCAGATGTAACACCGTGTGTAACATCTTTTTCTGGGGATACACAACGTATTGGTACGGCGTCGATAAGTAAAACCGGGCAGAGATTAACAGCTGGTGGTCCGTTGTGTTGCCGTTTTTGCTGAAGCAGAGAAGCTTCTGGGGCATTGTGCGCCACCTGGTGCGGAGCTGCTATCCTGCAACTTTTAGGAGCATCCCTGCATTGAACTCACAAAATTAAATCTAATGGTTGAAATCCCTCATCAGCTTATTATTCAGGCCTGGTGAGGAGCTATTTATTGTTGGAATCAGTGGGGCTGGAGAAGGGATGCATCCCTGGTGTATTAAATAAGATGCACTGAAGTCTGGTTGCAATGTTTAATATTTGAGGCAAACAGAGTCCCGTTAAAAGTGTGATTCCCATAAATGTCTTGGGTTTATCCTTTTATAAGCGATCCCATGTGGCCAACAGGGGTTCTGATGTACCGTGGTTTCCCTCTGGATCTCTTCATGGCTCAGTGTTACGCCAACGCCGACGACCTCGGGAAGGGCCGGCAGATGCCCGTCCACTACGGCAGCAAGGATCTGAATTTCGTCACCATCTCGTCTCCGCTGGCCACGCAGATTCCTCAGGGTGAGGCGGCACGTTTACCTCCGACCCCTCTGATATGTAAACGTAGACAAAGCTGTGAGGAATCGCCGTTTTTATCCCACTATAAATGCTTTTTTTCCCCTCCGTCAGCGGTGGGAGCTGCGTACGCGCTGAAGCGGGAGAACATGAACCGAGCCGTGATCTGTTACTTCGGGGAGGGAGCGGCCAGCGAAGGGGACGCGCATGCCGGATTCAACTTCTCCGCGACTCTCGAGTGCCCGCTGATATTCTTCTGTCGCAACAACGGCTACGCGATCTCCACCCCGACCAACGAGCAGTACAGAGGAGACGGCATCGGTGAGCCCGGGTGGGGATTCTGCTGAGGCGGATTTTTAGACGTGAACACAGTTCGATCCCTCCTCTAATCTCCCTTCCCCCTACAGCCGCTCGTGGGCCTGGTTACGGCATGCTGTCCATTCGCGTTGACGGGAACGACGTGTTCGCCGTGTACAACGCCACAAAGGAAGCACGGCGCAGGGCCGTGGCTGAAAACCAGCCTTTCCTGATCGAGGCGATGACCTACAGGTTGGTACTAACAGAACAATTCTAGATCTGTTTATTAGAAATATGTCTTTTTTTCCTGGCCACATTTTTCTCTTAGTGCCAAGATTTTATAATTCATGTGTGCCTAATGTGATCAGTACAAATAAAGTATACTGGCAATAAATCATAAGCTTTCAGATATAATTAAAAAAGTGCAATAAGGGGGTTTACTGTGAATGTTAAGTGTTAAACATTCACAGTAAACCCCATGAGGAAGATAGCCGTCACATTTACCTTGCATTAGGAAGGACTCCAGAGGTGATTCCTGCCTCCTGCTACTTAAAGGCTCCCACATATTCACACGCACACGTCCAGCCGACATGTTTGCACAAGCTAGCTGAATTTTTCTCGGGACATTTAACTGTTTTATGTGCGACGGCGAGCTGATACGCCGCACAGCGTCAGTCACTTCCTGCGCCGCAGGTTTGCAGTGGCAGTCTGGTGGAGACTAGACGCCGCTAGGAGCTCAGCTAGCTCATTAAACTTAATAATAGTTGTCACAAGAAATGTAGGGAATTGCTCGACTATGAATTCAGTTCAATTAAATTTTATTTATATAGCACCAATTCATGAAACATGTCATCTCAAGGCTCTTTACAAAGTCAGACTCCATCAGATCCTCCAGGTTGGTCAGAAAGTTTCCTCTCTAAGGAAACCCAGCAGGTTGCATCAAGTCTCTCCAAGCAGCATTCACTCCTCCTGAAAGAGCGTAGAGCCACAGTGGACAGTCGTCTGCATTGTTGATGGCTTTGCAGCAATCCCTCATACGGAGCATGCATGAGGCGACAGTGGAGAGGAAAACTCCCCTTTAACAGGGAGGAGAACCTCCAGCAGAACCAGAACCAGGCTCAGTGTGAACGCTCATCTGCCTCGACCCACTGGGGCTTAGAGAAGACAGAGCAGAGACACAGAAAGCACAAGAAGTCTGCGGACAGTCCACACAGAGTCGGTTGCGCTCAGCTCTTTGCAATGGAGGGTTTTTCAGACGTCTAAGTTGTATTGTAGGTGCCGGCGGCGCTTTCTCCTCTCGGTACAACGGCTTTGTCAGGTTGTATGTTGCGGTCTTGTTTTGCAGTGTTTCTAGCGTAACATATTTCCGCACAGCGGGCAGGTTGTGATCAAAGGTTGGTTAGCTATGGTTCTAGGCTCGATGCGTCTCTGCTAGCTGGATTTATTGAGCGGAAGCGCATCTCATCACGAGAGGCGGAGGAACTCGGTTCCGTTCAGGAAATACATTTTTTTTTCCCATTTCCGCTGGTTGGATGGGAACTTTCCGTAAAATATAGCGGTATCGGAGCCAGATACCGATCCTGGATCAGAGCCATCCCTGCTGTCACAGTAGCTGTACACAGACTCCTTTAGTTTGTCCCATGACAAGTCATTTACAGAAATGTGAGAAGTGTATTCACTTCACTGCTGTTTATCGGCATCCAATTCCAGTATAACTCGTTTAAAGAGGGCTCCCTGTGATGGCGATGAAGTTTGGATTTCCCTTGCAAAGGTCACTTTACATCGTAAGGTGTGTTCCTGACAACCTGAAGCAGGCGGTGCCGTTGGATTTGCTTAGCAAATAATAGCGAAGGAGAAATCCTCAGCTGCTTGACAATAACGCTTTCACTCTAAAATGTTTTTAAAGGCACCCACTTTAGAGCACGGCCAATTCAAATTATCACTAAAAGGGGAAAGCTTCTGTAGAAATGATTACTAGATTAAGTAGCTCCACTGTGTGTATAAAGTAGGATTGTCACAATACTAAAACTTTAAACTCTATACCTGCGCGGCGACTCTTTCTGAAGGCGGTATTTAACCATCCACTGGTTTGAGTTATTCCAAATTCTGCCTAATTTAGCCACTGTGCACGCGTAATAAACACGCTTTAACGTACAAATCAACCGTTTCTACTTGATTTGGTATTCGTTTTACAGCAAAACCACCTGATTGTACATAAACTAGGGGATTAAAGGATGAGTAAAAAAAAAGAATAAATTTAAAAAGCAACAAAAAGGTTGAAGAAACCAAATCCTGAATGGATGGTCAGTCCTCTTTGGTTTAGGATTAGGAATTTAAAGTTTGTTTCAAATCAAGTGGGTTTAGAATAATAGAAGGTCGTGTTTTTCAGGCATTATTGTGATCTCAATTTTTTAATAAAAAAAAAAAATGGATCAAATATGGTTACCGTCCTGAAAAGGCTGCAAGTTCCCCGGTTTGAATCCTACTCACTGCCACTCTTGGTCCTTGAGCAAAACCCCCAGAATGCTCTCTGGGCGCCGCACAGTGGAAACCCGCTGCTGCCTATGGAGGTTAAATGCACAGGACATATTTTATTGGTTGTTGCAGTGACAAATAAAGATGATTTATGGTTTAAATGTCTTTTTTTTTTATTTTTATTTTTTTTTAAACTTTTGCTTTTAATGCTTATGCTTTCCTGCAAAATCTGAACAATTTTCCCAGAATGTTTTTATGAAAATCATAGTGTGGAAATTATTTAATTAATTAATTAATTACCCTACAACTTATAATTTTTTTACTGATAGGGATCTGAACTTCTAAAAAATTGATAGTCTATCAAGGGGAGGACAACTCCAGTCCTCAGGAGCCACCGTGCTGCGTGTTTTAGACGCCTCCCTGCTCCGATACGGCAGAGTTTTTGGGTGAATTACATCTCTGCTGCGTCACCAGGTTCTGTAATGAGTCGTTTGTTTTTATTCGGACACGTTGAGCCAGAATAACCTCTAAAACATGCAGTGGGCTGCTGTCAACCCCGCTGTGGTCCAAAACAATCAGAGCAATTCTCATAATGATATAATTTCTTTTAACAAACAGAAGCTGCTGTACATTCATCTATTTCAAGTACAGGACTGTCTCAGAAAATTAGAATATTGTGATAAGGTTCTTTATTTTCTGTAATGCAATTAAAAAACATGAAATATCATACATTCTGGATTCATTACAAATCAACTGAAATATCGCAAGCCTTTTATTGTTTTAATATCGCTGATTATGGCGTACAGCTGAAGAAAACTCAAGAATCCTATCTCAAAATATTAGAATATTTCCTCAGACCAAGTAAAAAAAAAAATTATAACAGCAAAAGAAAATCAAACATTTGAAAATGTCCATTAATGCACTCAGCACTTGGTTGGGAATCCTTTTGCACAGATTACTGCATCAATGCGGCGTGGCATGGAGGCAATCAGCCTGTGGCATTGCTGAGGTGTTATGGATGCCCAGGATGCTTCAATAGCGGCCTTTAGCTCATTTGCATTGTTGGCTCTGGTGTCTTTCAGCTTCTTCTTCACAATACCCCACAGATTCTCTATGGGGTTCAGGTCAGGGGAATAGGCAGGCCAATCAAGGACAGTAATGCCATGGTCAGTACACCAGTTACTGTGAGAATCTGATGTCGTCTCTTAACCACTACCATACTTGTGATTTAGTTTACTGAACCAAGCTGAGTGTTTTTCAAGGCTCAGGAAACCCTGCAGTGTTTCCAGTTAATTAGACGATTCAAGTGATTAGTTGAATGGCCTACTAGTATACTTTTTCACGATATTCTAATATTTTGACATACGATATTTGGGTTTCTTAAGCTGTAAGCCATAATCAGCGATATTAAAACAATAAAAGGCTTGTGATATTTCAGTTGATTTGTAATGAATCCAGAATGTATTTTTTAATTGCATTACAGAAAATAAAGAACTTTATCACAATATTCTAATTTTCTGAGACAGTCCTGTATATGAGGTTTATTGGATTTGTACATTTAAAAGGTGTGTGCCCGACTAACAGAAGCACACAGTGCCGTTGGATTTGAATAGCAAATCTCAATCTCCCAAGTTGTTTGTTTTAAAGAAGCTATTTTCCCTCTCAAATGTTTTTAAACGCGAAAAGCCAAACCTCAAAAAAAAAGACGTTTTTCTGGGCCTTCCACAGAATCGGCCACCACAGCACAAGCGACGACAGCTCGGCCTACCGCTCGGTGGACGAGGTGAACTACTGGGACAAGCAGGACCACCCCATCTCCCGGCTGAGGCACTACATGACGGCGCGCGACTGGTGGAGCGAGGACGACGAGCGCAGCTGGAGGAAACAGTCCCGCAAGACCGTGATGGAGGCGTTCGAGCGGGCCGAGAGGCGCCTGAAGCCCAACCCCGAGCTGCTGTTCACCGACGTGTACGAGGAAATGACTCCCAGCCTGGACAAGCAGAGGGAGTCCATGTTCAGACACATCCAGCAGTACAAAGAGCATTACCCCGTCGACCTGTATGAAAAATAACCGCAGCTGTGGCGACTCTAGATGTGAACAAATGTAGTGTGAGGACTGCTGCACACCACATATACTGTATTAATATAGCAGTTTGCTTTCAAAACGCATCATTTCTAATTGTTTTTTTGGTGCCTTATATGGTAGAAGTAAACGCCACATCTCACACGAATGAAATACTTCCAGGAACTTTGGGTTTCTTTTAAGTTTTAGCTCAAAGGGAGGCATCAAATGTGGCTCTAATCAAACAGGATCTAGAGATTTCACGCCTTTTGTAATCTTCCATAGAACGGTCGATAAGCAGGTTTGTGTGTCGTTGTGGTTCTCCGAATTCCTCTGTAGCACCTTCTCCAAACCACTTTTGTTTTTGTTCGTTGGGATGCTGTTACACACTGTCCGGTTCAACCAGACCTGTCTGTTCAAATAAATGAGTTGGTTTGTTGAAAAACTGCAGCACCGTTGTTGTCTTATAAAGCATTTATTTAAAATCGACAAGATGTTACACTCCAAACTGATTTCTTTTTTTTCCTGATTTTTTTTTTTTTTTTTTTTTTTTTTTATATATATGCTAGCTTTTAGGGCTGGACGATATAGGAAAAAAAAGCATATCGATAAAATAGAAATCATATTGCATCAATATCGATAATTATCATCCATCCATCCATTTTCCGAACCGCTTTATCCCTCATGGGGTCGCGGGGGTTGCTGGTGCCTATCTCCAGCGTTCACCGGGCGAGAGGCGGGGTCGATAATTATCAACAAATTCAAAACATATATTTTAAATGCAGCCCTGACCATTTATGCTGTTGCTTAGCAACCTATTTTTAGATACAGAACACTGAATTAAAACTTAACCCTTTATTCAACCTACTTTTTTACCAATACCACAAGTTTTTTCAAAAAAATATTAAAAAAATGTTTAAAGGGGCGGAGCTTGGTTCCTGGGTCTGCGTTGTGATTGGTTGGGAGGATGTAATGACTAATATTAACCCGCAAGATGAAGGAAAACTGTTATTCTATTAAACTTTTTATTGACCCTTTTTTTTTTTCTATCTATCGATCGATATATGTCGATAATTATCAACAAATTCAAAACATATATTTTAAGTGCAGCCCTGACCATTTATGCTGTTGCTTAGCAACCTATTTTTAGATACAGACACGAACACTGAATTAAAACTCAACCCTTTATTCAACCAACTTTTTACCAATACTACAAGTTTAAAAAAAAAATAACATGCTTTCTGAACTGTTTAAAGGGGGCGGAGCTTGGTTCCTGTGTCTGCGTTGTGATTGGTTGGGAGGATGTAATGACTAATATTAACCCGCAAGACGAAGGAAAACTGTTATTCTATTAAACTTTTTATTGACCCTTTTTTTTTTCTATCTATCGATCGATATATGTCGATAATTATCAACAAATTCAAAACATATATTTTAAGTGCAGTCCTGACCATTTATGCTGTTGCTTAGCAACCTATTTTTAGATACAGACACGAACACTGAATTAAAACTCAACCCTTTATTCAACCAACTTTTTACCAATACTACAAGTTTAAAAAAAAAAAAAACATGCTTTCTGAACTGTTTAAAGGGGGCGGAGCTTGGTTCCTGTGTCTGCGTTGTGATTGGTTGGGAGGATGTAATCACTAATATTAACCTGCAAGACGAAGGAAAACTGTTATTCTATTAAACTTTTTATTGACCCTTTTTTTTTTCTATCGATCGATATATGTCGATAATTATCAACAAATTCAAAACATATATTTTAAGTGCAGCCCTGACCATTTATGCTGTTGCTTAGCAACCTATTTTTAGATACAGACACGAACACTGAATTAAAACTCAACCCTTTATTCAACCAACTTTTTACCAATACTACAAGTTAAAAAAAATAAAATATCATGCTTTCTGAACTGTTTAAAGGGGGCGGAGCTTGGTTCCTGTGTCTGCGTTGTGATTGGTTGGGAGGATGTAATGACTAATATTAACCCGCAAGACGAAGGAAAACTGTTATTCTATTAAACTTTTTATTGACCCTTTTTTTTTTCTATCTATCGATCGATATGTCGATAATTATCAACAAATTCAAAACATATATTTTAAGTGCAGCCCTGACCATTTATGCTGTTGCTTAGCAACCTATTTTTAGATACAGACACGAACACTGAATTAAAACTCAACCCTTTATTCAACCAACTTTTTACCAATACTACAAGTTAAAAAAAATAAAATATCATGCTTTCTGAACTGTTTAAAGGGGGCGGAGCTTGGTTCCTGTGTCTGCGTTGTGATTGGTTGGGAGGATGTAATGACTAATATTAACCCGCAAGACGAAGGAAAACTGTTATTCTATTAAACTTTTTATTGACCCTTTTTTTTTTCTATCTATCGATCGATATATGTCAATAATTATCAACAAATTCAAAACATATATTTTAAGTGCAGCCCTGACCATTTATGCTGTTGCTTAGCAACCTATTTTTAGATACAGACACAAACACTGAATTAAAACTCAACCCTTTATTCAACCAACTTTTTACCAATACTACAAGTTTAAAAAAAATAACATGCTTTCTGAACTGTTTAAAGGGGGCGGAGCTTGGTTCCTGGGTCTGCGTTGTGATTGGTTGGGAGGATGTAATGATGTAATATTAACCTGCAGGACGAAGGAAAACTGTTATTCTATTAAACTTTTTATTGACCCTTTTTTTTCCCTATCAATTGATATACATTACTGTATTATCGTCCAGCCTTACTAGCTTTGTATCCAAACCCTTCTTTTGCAAGACTTTAACTTAAAAACAACGCTGTTAATGCAGGGGGTGTCAGTTCAACAAGTCAACAGGGGGTTGTGGATGTCATTCCACATCTTCTTGATCTGCCTAGGGGTGCGCTGGTGGATCAGAAGAAGGTATTTGTGCACGCAAACGTTCTCGCGGTCTTCTTTCCTGATGTCAAAAGTCTGAAATCCTTGATGCGACTCGGGGGCGATTCCCAGAGCCTTCATGCACAGCCCCATGTAGACGTCGTCGATGGGGAACAGGGGAAACGACTTTGAGACGAGAGACAGGGACTGCATCAGCTCGCCGGAGACGACGAATCCTCCGCCGCCGGCGTACGCAGGGTAGGGGCCGCTGTAGAAGGTCTGAGGAATGAAGTACTTGCTCCTCGGGTCCCTGAGGGGACTCGCCGTGTTCAAGACCTGCCCGACGTACAGCCGAGACGATTTGGCCGCGTCCAGAGACTCCAGGTAGCCGACCAGCGCGTCCGTGTTGACAAAGACGTCGTCGTCCCCGCTGAAGACGAAGGACACCCAGGGACAGTTCCTCACGGTCCACTGGAGGAACAGGTCCATTTTGAGGGTCAGGTTCAGCAGGGACTCGTGGAAGTCCCACTGCACGATGTCTCCGAAGCGCTTGGCTTCGAACGACAGCACCGCACCGACGTCGGGGTCGTCGGGCGGGTTCTTGCCGAGGAAGAACACCAGGCGCACTCTCCGGTCGCTCTGATACAACCCCTCTCGCCCCCACGTCTCCCTCACCGCCTGTCTCCTCTCGAAACTGGCCGGGGACGACTTGACGGCAAGAAGCAGGAAGGTCTTGTTGTGGCACTTCATGGGCTGATCGATCAGGATCGGCGGCGCTCTGCAGTTCATGCCCTTCAGAAAAGTCTGAAACAGGGGCGGGTGGGAGTTAAAATCATGAACGTTCAGGCGCAGGAAGTCCTGATTCTCCTCCCTGCAGACGGACCACGGGGACTCTTTCCTGACGGGGCTGTCGCCGGCGTCCAGACTCTTCACGGCCGAGTAGAAAAGGCGGTTCCAGTACGCAGCGTCCTGAGGGATGACCTTCCTCAGGTCTTCAGAAGCCACCGTGATGTGAGTGGTCAGAGGGCGCCTTGTGGAGTGCGCCTGATTTGTGACACCTACGCTGCCGGTGATGGCGTTGATCTCTACGTTTACGGTGAAGTAGAAGATCAGAAACGTAATGGCAACAGCCATGGTACAGAAGGTTTTATTGTACCGCATTAGCTCGTAGTGGATAAACAGAGCCGTGTAGTTCTGGACATGGATCTGTCAGCGGAGACGATTGATCTGATCGGATGTTACTGTCTCTGCCACGAGGCGACTCTGGACGGTCCTGCAGAACAGAAAAGTAAGGCGTCAAACCGGGAACTTGGAGGTAAAGAGATCTTGAAAAGGAGGATATGCATATCGGGACATTCTAAAACGCTTAACGTGAAAAAGCTTAACGTGGCTTAAGGTAGGAAAACAACGAGGAATCATCACCAAATTTCGCATGGCCATATCTTGTCATGAAGACTTATGCCTGTCAAAAAAATAAATAAACCGAAATCCAATGATTATAGAAGATATCTCACATTAACGTTTTCTTCTTCATTGACGCCTATGGCGAGAAAAAGGCTTAACGTGGTTAAATGTACCTAATCAACGATCAATGATCACCAAATTTCTCTTTCATATTGCTCCTAATAAGCACATAAAACTGACAAAATGTCAAACCCAAAGTCCAATTATAATGGACGTTATCTAACATTAAGCGTTTCTGCTTTCATATAGCCAGCCTCTATGCCTATGAAATACTTAATGTCATATAACGTCCATAATAATTGGACTTTGGGTTCGATTTCTTGACAGTTTTAAGTGGTTATGGTAAGCAATATATGGGAGAAATTTGGTGATCACTGAGCATTGTTTAAGTACATTGAATCACGTTAAGCTTTTTTCTTTTAATATAAGCCTTAATGAAGCAGCAAGGCTTAATGTCAGATAACTTCCATAATAATTGGACTTTGGTTTCGATTTTTTGATAGTTTCATGTGCTTATGAGGAGCAATATACGAGATAAATTTGGTGATCACTGAGCGTTGTTTAGGTGCATTGAATTGCGTTAAGCTATTTCCTTTCAATAGGCCTCAATGAAGCAGAAACGCTTAATGTTAGATATCGTCCATAATAATTGGACTTTGGGTTTGACATTTTGTCAGTTTTATGTGCTTATTAGGAGCAATATGAAAGAGAAATTTGGTGATCATTGATCGTTGATTAGGTACATTAAACCACGTTAAGGCTTTTTCTCGCCATAGGCGCCAATGAAGAAGAAAACGTTAATGTGAAATATCTTCTATAATCATTGGGTTTCGGTTTATTTATTTTTTTTGACAGGCTTAAGTCTTCATGACAAGATATGGCCATGCGAAATTTGGTGATGATTCCTCGTTGTTTTCCTACCTTAAACCATGTTAAGCTTTTTCACGTTAGGCGTTTTAGAATGTCCCGATATGCATACATCACCACTTAATCCCAACAGACTTCTGCTGTCAAACAGCTAATTTCAAGTTTACAACCTAAATAGTGCCAGTCGGGGCCCTGCTCCTCCAATTAAAAATAGTTTTGCATAAATTAGACTTATTTAGGATTCTGAGCCAGTGTCTCACCACAATTGAGGTTACATAATGACAAAAACTCTTGATTCACTTTAAGTGCCTTAAATAATTAATATATTCTTAAACTCAAGACTGTGCATTAAGGGAACTTAAGTATGAGACACTTAAAAAGAATGGAGAGGTTTATCATTTTCACCGTGGCTACACTTCAACAGTGAAAGATGAAATGTATAATATTTAAATAAATTTCCACAAAGTATTTGATACAATAGGGAAAAACGTGGATTACAGTTACGCAGGTCAGACGTTTCATGTTATTCTTGACCAGATTTGGCCACACTGCAGCAGGGGTTGTGGTCCACTCCTGGTGTCGGGGAGGTTCTTTGGCGACAAGGGAGATATCGCGATACTTGCCGATGTAGGAACCGTGAATCCGGATGTGCGGGAAATCACGCGCAGGTGAACGTGCATCGTGGTCCGCGCCTTTAAATACATTTAGCTACAAATCAGTATAAATACCTGGAAGTACCCTCCAGGTGTCCAACGGCGCAGTCGGACACCTGGAGGAACATTTGCAGTAAATTACAGCAAAACGCCTCTTAAGTGACGTCAGAGACTCGTTAAAGAAAATACCTGCTGTATTGAGCTTCATGCTGATCGGCAATGACGTAAAATGCGTCCCCACACGCACTATGAAGTACTTTAAGTCCTTAAAACAAGTCAAGATGTTATAATCAGCCATCTCTCAGTTTGTTCCAACAACAATTATTATATTTATTAAGATGGTATAGTTATATGATCCGGTTAGGTTTGCCATGTGACTCCTCGCGGCAGACTGAACCACGTTTTTATTGGACCTCTACGCTCCTCGGGACTGCTCGGGGATGACGGAAACACCCGAACTGTCACTCGGCTCCCTCTCTGGAAGTCTCTGGTTGCAAAAGACCGCAGTGTGGTTAAAACTAACTGACTGGAGTCTGTCTGATCAGGTGTGGACAGGTGTCTTTTATACAGGTGCAACTAACACAGGTAAGGACCGGAGGAAGAGCCATACAATAAATACTTGCTGGGTGTCACTGTACCCGCTGTAAGAACAATTTAATACCGTATATTCAAACAATACTTTAAATCAATATTTGCTTTGCTTTAACTGTGAGCATCTTTGCAGAAGAGTAGTTCCAGTCTAAAGAGACATTTTGCCTGCAGTCCACATGAATTTATAAGTTATAATTTTTGATAAAGATCTACTGTAGGAAATATGTTGTCATCGTTAAATAAACGCCCCTTTATGTCTATTTTGAGGGTTTTTTTTTTAAAAAAAAGAGGATGGACGGGATATTTGTGGATAATATTAAAAAAAACAATGAAAAAAAATATTGATTTAAAATTAATTACTGGCACTTTTAACATCATTCTGTTGTGAAAATTAAAAGCAATCATTACCAAAAAAAAAAAAAAACCTGCTAAAACCTGCATTTATTATCATTATTAAATTTAGATACCATAATAAAAATATAATTTGCAGCCAAAGTTATTAAGAGCTACAGGTTGCAGACCCCTGACCTAGAAGGACGCACAACCTGCACCCAGGTGTTCAATTAGAAGCAGAAAGACTGAAAACTTGAGGAAGAAATCCCTGAATGCTTAAGTAATGCACCCAGACTCATCATCATCTAAAACAGGGACCGGTCTATTATGATTGTCCAATTTAAAAAATAAATATATAACATCTGTTTTAAGTTAGTCTAAACTTAAGTTATAACAAAATCGGACAACCTGAGGATTTTAATACAAATGGTGGGAAAGACGGATACTCACAGCAGAAGCGATGGCGCTGGTACAACAGTAGATAGAAATAAGAGCCTTTTCGGAAATTCCCGCTGATCAGGTCATACGTTCCAGGACACCAGCTCATATTTCCAGTTTAACCACTGATCATGCCCTTTCGAGTTGAGGATGATCAAAAGACGAAGCCAGATGAGTTGGCACAGGGCAACGCATGGGCTGGAGACCACACCCACAAAAAAAACGCTGCACGCACACTCAGGTTTATTCAACAGGAAACGTCACAAACTCTTCGTAAGACCAAATGTTTCACAGGATCACCATCAGGAGAGGGGAGCACAGTGTCCGGATCAGTGAAGATTTGCCGTGGTTGACGTATTGCACCTCCAGCAGGCTTTTAAAAAACAAGATTTTTCTTTTTTTGTTGTCGTTTTAATTCAGCCTGGTTACGAACACGACGGTTACACAAACAAAACAAACCATTCGTCCACGGCGGAAAACTGCCTCATTCACTCCAAGCCATGCAAATGTTTAACAAAGACAAAAGGTTGTCTCTAAAAGTCTTTTTCAGGAACAAATTGACTTTAAAGGGAAGCAATTATACAAAGTCAATGCTAATTCCTTACAAAACGATGATTATTACTTTATTTTAGTCAAATCCTGCCGTGCACAGACATCCTGAGAGCAGCTTAAGGCAGAGGAGGGACATTTTCTGCGGGAGAACTTCAGGCCGTTTAATTAGAAATGCCCCGATATTATGACCCCTTTAGCATCCAAAAGAACCAAAGCCCCAAATGTTACCGCTTCAAGGCAGAGCACGCATTTCAGTTCGTTTAGTTTATTCTGACATGTCAAAAAACTGTTAGCCTGGTTGTCATTCTCTCATCCATCACATCACAGCAAAAAAATAAAATAAAACCGAATCTTGATCATACAAATGTGCTGGTAAGATTATTCGGCACTGCATCCCAATCACGAATTACTCTGAACCAGAACTGGGCCAACACCCGATGCAAAACAACGTTGTAACTAATGTACCTTGGGGTGCAGAGCGCACTCAGGGGAATAGTGTTCATACGTGTGATATAAAGACTTGTCAGGGTGGAATAAAAAGGCGACGACGACATTACGCGGATGGCAGAAAAAAAAAGGGAAGAGTACGGGGTCTCCATTAAACGGCGAACGCAGGAAGGCGGTTGTTGAGAGGCGGGAGGAACGTCAGCGCAGGTCGCTCTCGTCGTCCTGTATGGTCTTCTTGATGCGTAGGAGCATGGTGGTGAGCCACTGGTCCAGACGGGAAATGGTGTCAAATTCCTTCACCTGGAAAGATTCCCAAAAAGTGTTAGGAATTTTTTTTTTTTTTTTTTTTTTTTTATATAAAGCAGATTGGTGAAGATATCAGGAGGAAATTTGCATGCAAAACAGAGATCGTCTTTGTGGACCAGGAACAAACGGGATATGAAAAAAAGGGAAACATGAGGAAGTGAATTCCAGTAGAGATGTCATCGTGTCATTAACAGGTTGGCTTTTATGATCAGCTTCAACCGTCAAACAAGAACGAGATTTTTATGGTGGGTAGCATTTCTATATTTATGCTTTTTCCGTGTTTAAATGTTTCAGATGAATGACACATTTTAAGTAATAGGAAGCCTTTTACGCCGAATGAGAGAAACCATCTGACAACCCGGCCGGGTTCAACCTAATTCACACCTTCATGCATGTAATCAAGACATCTGTCCCTAACGAATCCCACTGTAACCGGAGCCTAATCTGTGAATTTAGATTGCATCACAGCACACCCATGCAGCCATAAAGCCTGGAACTGGTCCCACACTTGAGAGAAACATCTTCTACCACGAAACAAGTCTAGTCGTTTTGTTTTTTTAACCTGTTCTGAAACCCGTTTCCAACTGATGACTGATGACATTTTATTAAGTAATCCCTTCCTAAACATAATAGCTGTCTGTGTCACCTCGGCGGCAGCAATTAAACACTGTTTAAATCAGGCCTTCAAATAATAAATTACTTTTATTATTATTACTTACCATATTTTTCGGACCATAAGGGGCACTAAATATTGTTCCCAACTTAGTGTGTAATATCACTCCGTCCCTTCACCTACACCAGGGGCCTGCATCCTTTAGAGCAGGGATGGGCAACTGGCGGCCTGGGGGCCGCACACGGCCCTCGTCATCACTCAGTGCGGCCCGCGAATAGATCAATAATAATTTAATAATGATAAAAAAAATAAAATAAATAAATAAACTTGTAATTATACTTTTGACCGATAGGGGGCCGTACCCAAACAATAGCGGGCATGGGGCGCTGTGCAACAACGAGGAAGAAAGTCAAGAGCCCTGGCCACTAGCAGTGGAATAAAGGGAAAACTTGACGAGAAAGTCACATTTTTCAGACAAAATGGGAAGAAGTATGGACATGGGGAATTTTTTTTTTTGGTCTCTTGTCATTCACACACAACATAAACCGTGAGAGCCGACGTGAGTTTTGAAACTGCAAAGCTTTGTCTTAAGCAGAAGATCAAACGTGCAGCACCGCATTCACAGACCAGTGTGATGCATTCGTGAGCGTCAGAAAGCTATGGTGCATTCAGGAGCATGGGACATTAGATTTTTCAGAATAAAAAGCTAACAAATGTGCATAATCAAAAAGTAACAGAAATACAATTATAGAGCATTCAGTATTGTAAGAAAGCCCACACAGTTTCTGGATAGACACATTATTGTTTGAGTTAAGTTCTGTTCCGTTTTATGCCTCTTTCCTTGTAAATTTGAAATGACCCATGCTCCTGAATGCATATGGAGTTTAAATTCCTTTTTTGCAATTTTTTTTTAAAGCAAACGGTTTGTCTTTTGCTTATGGACATATTAAAATGCATTTATATGCAGAAAATAGTTATATGTTGGTGCAGTAAACATACAGATATAAATTCATCTAAAATTTGTTCTTATTGAGAATAATTTGTAGCGTCTTTCATATCCAATTATTTGAAGTGCGTGGTCATGTGGCCCTCCAATGGTCGTGCTGAAAAAAATATGGCCCTCTTTATCATGGAAGTTGCCCATCCCTGCTTTAGAGTCTAAAGAGACATTTTCCCTACAGTCCACTTGAATTAAACTCGTTCAGAGCCCCAAATGTTGCCTGGCCTTTTGAAATAAACAAACAAAAAAAAAAAAGTTCTAATTTCAGATAAAGATCCACTGTAGGAAATATGTTGTCATCTTTAAAGAAACACCCTTTTATATCCATTTTGAGGTTTAAAAAAATTTTTTGTGGATAATGATATAAAAAAATCTTAGTTTCCAACATAATGAAAAAAATATTGATTTAAAATTAAATATTACTGGCACTTTTAGAATCATTCCGTTGTGAAAATGAAAAGTAATTATTCCAAGAAAAACAATGCTAAAACCTGCATTTATTATCATTATTACATTTAAATACTATAATAAAAATATTTTTTGGAGCCAAAGTTATTAAGAGCCACTGTAGAAGGTCTAAAGAGCCACAGGTTGCAGACCCCTGACCTACAAAGCTCCCCATCCGTCTTAGGAGGACAGAGTAGTTGGACTACACTGCCCTGTTTCTAACATAAAGCCAAAATAAACGTAACTTTTATATTTAATTAACTTACTAGGTTTATTGTTGCTAGCGCGTACTCCAGGCTGCCTTACATGAATGCACTTCTAGTTTAGACATTACAGTCAGGCAGTCTGGTAGACAGCTCAGGGGTCCTATCAGGTAGTGACACAGTGTACCGTAATGCTCCTAATGTCCATTTAGCGGAGCGGCTTCGTTGCTAACCAAAGTCATACTTACACATTTTAACAGATTTTTGAGCACATTGTACCACATAAAATCAGTCAGTAAGCACAACGGTGATCATATATAAGGCGCACCATCAAATTTTGAGAAGATTTAAGGATTTTTAAGTGCCCATTATAGTCTGAAAAATACGGTATATCATAGTATCAATGTCCAGGGGTCTAGTGTATAATAGTGTGTATCTCTTATACTAAAAGCTGGTAGTGGGGAGAATTCCTAAAACTTCCTAAAACGTGTGTAGACATGTCACTGCACACCTTTCCTTCACAAACCCTAATTTGTGAGGAATTACGCTCACGCCCTCGTGTATCCGCCCTGTTCCCATGTTTAAATGCATATGCAAATCAGCATAATTACCCAGAACCACCAAATTACCATGGCAACGGCGCTGTCAGGCAGTCACAGAGACACCGTGAGGGATATTTGTGGCAAACCAACAGCTTCTTGGGTGACATCAGTGACTCATTAAAGAAGTTTGTCTCCTCGTACCAAAAGGCGCTGCCTAGCTGCTGCATTGAGCTCGATTATAGCTTAATGCTGATAAATGTCATTGCAATGGCGTGAATATGCCTTGTTTTCTTCAATTAGGAAGTCAGTCCCCACACACACTTTTTTGGAGTGCTTTAAATCTTTAAAGAGTCAGGATGTTGCATTAAAAAAATGACCTAAAAGTCAGCCATCGTGCACGGAGCCTGCTCCTATTTTGAACCCAACAAATCTCTAATAATAATAATAATAATAATAATAATAATAATAATAATAATAATGATAATAATAATAATTATGATAATAATAATAATAATATACCCTGTCTACTTTTAAGACTAGGCTTAAAACTTTCCTTCTAGTTAGAGTGGCTCATGTTACCCTGAGCTATCTCTGTAGTTATGCTGCTATAGGCTTAGGCTGCTCGAGGACATCAGGGTCTATTTCTCTCACTATGCTGAGTTCTCCTACTGCTCTCCAATCTGCATTGCTTGTTGTTATTTCAGCTTTTAACTTTTTGTTCTCTCTCTTTTTCTTCATAGGAGGTACACCTGGTCTGGCGTTAGCTGTGACATCATCCAGGGAGGCAGATCATCCACTATTACCATCTAACATAGAAAGTACTCCTGGGTCAATGTGAGCTTCTGTGATTTCTGTGTCTCTGCTCTGTCTTCTCTAAGCCCCAGTGGGTGGAGGCAGATGAGCGTTCACACTGAGACTGGTTCTGGTTCTGCTGGAGGTTCTCCTCCCTGTTAAAGGGGAGTTTTCCTCTCCACTGTCGCTTCATGCTTGCTCAGTATGAGGGATTGCTGCAAAGCCATCAACAATGCAGACGACTGTCCACTGTGGCTCTACGCTCTTTCAGGAGGAGTGAATGCTGCTTGGAGAGACTTGATGCAACCTGCTGGGTTTCCTTAGAGAGGAAACTTTCTGACCAACCTGGAGGATCTGATGGAATCTGACTTTGGAAAGAACCTTGAGGTGACGTGTATCGTGAACTGGCGCTATATAAATAAAATTGAATTGAAAAACTAAAATGTGTTTGATCTAAAACCTTTAAGTGGGATAAAGGGAGGAACTACTTAAATTAAAATTTTTGGTCAGTTCAAAGAAACATCTACGAGCAACAAGCCTCGCTCTGTCCTCTCACCGAGTCAGTGTAGGCTTCCACGTTCTGTTCTTCATACGCATCTAGAAGTTTCTGTAGAGACAAAAACGCATTAAGTCAGCTTGAATTCACCGAAGCAGTTACGCCACAAAAAGATGTGCTTGATTATGTAACCATGGGTAAATAGAAGTCAGCTATCCATAAAAAAATAAAAAAATAAAACTCAATATTTACAAGAAAATTACAGAATTTCCTCTTCTGTGTAGGCAGAAAAGTTATAGTCAAAAGTTTCTACACAAACCGGACCGTGTGACTGTTTCTAATATAAACTTAAGGGTAGTGAAGGCATTTCATGCATTGTTTAAAATATATTTATGAAAAGTTGTCTAAAGTAGCAAAAAATCCCAAATATTTAACCCATCCCACCTCAAAGAGCTCATAAACTGTGTCCCCCCCCCCGAGGATTAAAAAAATGCTACAGTGTTTGATTAAATAAATTATATTTCAGATGCATTTTCTGAAGGGTGCCTGTCCTTCGCCATTATCCACTGTTCTGTTAAATGCTGGATGTGAAGCTCCAGATGAAATCCCGACTGATAATGGTGTTAGTTTTTTTTAATCTCTGTTAAAATTCATCCACAAACTATTGTCATTATTCTTCCTCGTCGTCATGAACTCACGTTAGATGTTTAGAGCTTTTACAAGATTTCCTGTCTGACATCTAAAGGATCCTGAGCAAAATCACTGTGTGTGGTGAGCTGAACTCCGTGTGACCGAACGCCACACAAAGTGCAAACAGACCTGTTTTATCTAAGATTTTATCGTTGTGTGGTGTCTGTTAGGCGTTGAAAATCGGCCGACCGTTTTAAAATCCTGCCGTGTGAAACCAGCCTTCAGATAAGAGAAGTTTCCTGATTCCAGGTCCAACATTTCCACCTTCTCAACGACTGCAAACTACAAAGATCACCAAACGGATCCTGGAGGACGTTTGGTTCCTGCTCTTTATTCCTGATGAAGCTTTTTGGACAGAAATGCTGATTTTATCAGGATGCTTCATCGGAGCTTATTTTTCTGGACCAATGACTTTTCCAGATGTTCCAATCAATCAGAAAAAGGAGTTATTGGACAAAATGACTTTGCACAGGTCAGCTGGAGTCAGTCCTTTAGACTTCATTGCTGCCCTTGCTGTTGCAACACCGATGTCCAAAGAAGTCGGTCAAAGTTTAAGTAGCTCTGCACTGGTGGTGGAATGAAGCCCGTTTTCCTTGCAGCTTATAACCTTCGCAATATTTCTGACTGCTGTAATATTCCTAGTAGTGACGTCTGCTTCTGTGTTTAGGCTTTGAAGTGGGTAGAGGAAGATGTTTATGAAGCGCAAATTAAAGCTCTTCAGAAAACTTTCTGGCACGCGTGGGAAATAAAACTGCGGCAAAATGGAACAAAGACCCAAACTGTGTCTCTTGTAACATAAATCCTACTTACAAATAAATAAAAACAAGCACATTGGCTCAGCTTTCTCAAAATCTGACACGATACTAATGAGTATATTAATTTCTTTTTGCCACAATCAATTAGTCACACTTTGATTACAGGCTTCACACACAAAGCCCATTATGTCGTTCTAATTAATTACTCCGCCTGCTTTGCATTAATTGTCCACATGGTGGCACCGCAGAGCAAATTAATTTAATTCAGACTTAAAGAGGCTTTCACACCGTCTATCTTGGCGGCGTTTCCCTTTTTGGCTGCTTTGCTTTGGAGGTAGCCGTCGCAAACACAAGAAGACAACGAATTAGCAGAATCAGTCTGCTGATTAGATGGATTAGATGACTTCAGCTGGAGTTTACAGAAATAAAGACGCACCAGGGTGAAAATACATTTTTAACAGTCAATCAATAAAGCTCTCTGCAGTTAATAAAATTGCCTGTCATCATTCTGCACAATACTGGCCAGACGTTTGGTCTTGATCTCATTAGAAGCCGAATATCGACGGCCAGATTTAGACTAAAGTTTAGTTTTTCTTTTCAGAGCCCAAAATCTTGTAAGATGAACCGCAGAAATGTGAAAATCGTGTTAAAATCCTGCTTGGATTCCAAGGCGACTGGCCTTCTACACCTAATTCTAAATCACAACTTTCATAAAATCAAACATGTTAAGAAACACCAGTTAAAATGCCTCTCAGGTTGTATAGTGTTATATTGTGGTAGATATTTTTCTTGTTTATCACAGGGGGTCTATGACCTGTGGCTCTTAGGGCCTCACACAATGGCCTAAAAAGCCTGAAAACTGTTATTTCTGACTATTAAATGTACTAAAAAAGTGTTTTCGTGCAATATCTACACAGAGTATCCAAAGCAAAACAATATAAACGGTACAAGGAAACAAGAAAGTGGGTTTTTTTTAAGCCACTGGGTTGAAAACTACATGCTTTTTCTTCTTTTATTTATCTTCCATTCAGGAAAACGTGTTTCTCTTTTTAGCAAAAAGTTTGATAATATTCTATAATTTAAAAAAATAAAGTTGTAGCTCTTTGATTTGCCCAAAAATTTAATTTTATATAATCTGACAATTTACCCCCCCCCCTATAAAAGTCATGTGGATTTAGCAGCTCTAGAAAAGATTTTACTAAGTAGGAGTGAGGTCCAAATTGTCCCTGTTTGAGGATTGCTGCTCCAAACGATTATAAAGTGATCTTGAAAGCAACTGCAGCCATTGTTTATTACAAATACATCAAAATCATAAAATGTTAACTTGTAGAAAAATGTCCCCTCTGGACTATATTTAGCCTAGTTTTAACCCAAACATCTATGATGTGTAACTCAAAAGTCTTTTAGGTGTCCCTTTAACCCAATAAAATGCTTCCTGGTTGCCTTTTCTCCACCTTCAGAGGACATTTGGACATTTTTTGTTGAAGCAAAAAGAAAAGGATGAAGCCTTACCTTCAGCAGCTTGCACTCTCTGGAGTCTGAGAATGCTGGGAACATTTCTTCATACTTCTGCACGGCCAGCTGGGTGGACAACAGGGTGGATGTTCAAACAGAAGCGCACGCTACGCTGGCTCCACGGGAGACAGACCCAAAGCGAATGTGTTTACCTTTGCATTTAACATGTCTACACAGAAGTGGCACAGCGCCGCCTTGAAGAAGTGATCCTTGGCACTGTATTTCAGGAGCGTACTGTCCATTGCATAGGTTCCAACCTGAAATGAGGAGTTTTATTTTTTACAGCTGCTACGCTGCAACAAGCCGTCAGATGTTACATGTTTGTTGTCTCACCTGCTCGTAGATCTCTATAGCCTTTTGGTATTGCTCCAGCTGAGCTGCATAGGTCGCAACTTTCAGAAGGCACTTGTTTGCTGAACTGAAAAAGGAACAGAACCAGCAGAAGCGTGTTAAATAAAACCAAAAATCATTTAAAAAATACATGTTTAGATATTAAAGGTGCATAGCCACATTATTTAACTTTTTTATTTATACATCAGTAGCTCCTTCTGGTTGCATACAACTGTTTTTATGAAAGATTATCACGTCCTGCTGGCGTATTAGTTGTTATTTTGGTGTTTTACGCTTTGCTTTTGCTCAGTTTGTTAGTAAATAAACACATACGTGTTTATTTATAATAAAAACGGAGTACGACATCACGCATGTGCAGCAGGGGATGAACCAGGAAGTGGCTAACGGCCTGATTGGCTCTTAACTTGGTGCTGTGTCCTTGTTTCCGTTTATGAACATGAAATTAATTTCTCCCTGATGTTCTGATATGAGGCTCTAAAAGTTGCTGTAGATCGGTTTATTTAATTAATAACGGTTGGTCTTCGATCACGCCGAGCTGCTGCTTTACAGCCTCAGTTCGGCATCGTTTAATTTTGATTTATTAGTCGCCATATAGCGTTCTGATAGTTCTGCGGTAGATGGCGCCATGTCTGTTTATTCCTGCAGATTGCGCCTGATGATGTGGTTATATTTAGGCTCAAAAAAGGACTCTCAAAACACTGTCTGGATGGACGCTTTGAGTACATGGCCTAATTTTATCACAATCAACAGAATTTTGGTTCAATATAACGTGGCTTTATCTAGAAAATGCTGCTGAAATAGTCACCTGGTGGATTCTTCACCTTTATAATAATCTGCTGCTTGTTCATAATGAGCAATGGCCTGCAAATACATACAATATAAACAAAATGATTAATAAAAAAACAAAATAAGGTTAAATTCAAAAGGACAGTTTGTTTTATTTCTTTATTTTTTTTTAAATCGCCAACCTTGTCGATGTCCACCAACTCTGTCTCGTATATCTCTGCGATGGTGATGTGGTGTTTTGCTGCGATGGTGAAACGGCCCTGAAAATGGATCCAGAAAACAATCAGCAATTCAGAAATAAAAACTAATATCTGCTTTATCCTAAAGTTTAAAAAACAAACAAACATAAAAAGGAGTTTAGAGAGCACAAACTCACCATATCTGTGTAGATCTCGATAGCTCGGTTTAAGCAGTTGATAGCCTCTGTTGAGAAACAAAAGCATAGATCCTCATTTTTAATATATACAATACAATTAATATCATAAGAGCCAGTTTTCACAGCCCTCTTCTAAACTCATTTTGAGGAAGATATGAGCTTTAGTTTCTGACATTATGCAGCACTTGACTTAAATCAACCATAAAGCCTTTAAAAAAATGCTTTACTTTAGTCTTTTTTAATTTAAGTTAATTTCAGATATGGTTGTAAAATACAACATGTAGATATTTCATCCTATTGAGACAGTATAACAGCTCAATATTGTGTTTAAAATTGGGCACAGTTACGTATAAAGGAGAATATTTTGTTATCATCTGAAGTTACACACAAACAGAAACCAGAAGTTACACAATTTCAGTCGTTTGCCTTCCAGTCGGCAAAAAAGCTTTCAACTCTGCATTTAGTTTTTCATTTGAAATCTTTCGGAATCGTGTACTAATTAACGCTAGATAACGTTACAAAGTACTGCAGTGACGATATCTTTTTGTGATGTATACACATTTTCCTCTCGCCTCATTTTGAGCGATGTCATTTGTGTCCGGTATGAGCGTCTGCTGGCTAAATAATACTTAAATACAAGCTCATAACAGTTAGCACACTCCAAACAGTCCATTGTGATATGAATACTGTACACACTCTAGTTTATTTGTTTTTATGGCTCCTTTTCCATCCCCAAACAACAACAATATATAAGCTAAATATTGATGTGATTTTAGATTTTAGACACCTTACAGGGTCAATAGTGCAAATTTCAATTAATCTTGCCAACAATATTCTTCTGATAGGAAGTTACTATGAATTTAAAAAAAAAAATCTAATAATGCATTATAAAAAAAAGGACCAATAGTGAAATCATTAATTTCTTGTCCTTGAAGTCGGTGGTGACTGAAGCTGCATGAAGTTTGTGTATTTACAGTTTGCAGCTTTTCAAACTGCTGTCAAGATATGGCAACCAGTGTTTGGACAATCCTACCAAAACAAGTGAATCCCACCAATAAACTGTTGATTTCTTACAAAAGGTCCAAATTAAAAACAGCCACACCATTTAGAAATGTCACTGAATTTTGAGTTAACACACAGGACAAGCACTTCTTGTAACGCCAGACACACAATGGTGAAAAATGGTGCTGCAGCTTATATAAGCAGTTATGTTTTATTTTTGCACACGAGCCCAGATTACGTAAGGCAGCGTTAGAAGTCAGCAGAAATGGGAAAAAAAAACCTTCAGGTCTGAGTCTTAACAGTCCAAACTTGCCCGTAAAACCAGCAACAGATGGTCATCCCCCTGCAGAGCTCAAATAAACCAAACCTGGATTCCTTAAATCCACAAAAACTTAAGAGTGTTTGAAAATAATCAGCTTCTAAAAAGATTAAAGGTGCTACCACGTTATTTGACTTTTTAAAATATATATGTCAGTAGCTCACTCTGTTTGCATACAAATATTTTATGAAAGATTATCACGTCCTGCTTGCATATGAGTTGTTATTTTGGTGTTTTATCCTTTGTTTTTGCTCAGTTTGCTAGTAAATAAAGCCTTTCCTGTTTATTTATAATAAGGGAGGTACGACACTGTGTATGCACAGCAGGGGATAGAACAATGAAGCGGCTAACGGCTATTAGCATCTCCCAGCGAAACTAGGGCCGCACAATTAATCACATTTCCAATCAAATCACAATTTGAAACAACAACTTCCAAATCGCAGAGATCTGCAATTTTTGGCTATGTAACAATTAATGGATCAGACGCGTCATTTAGGTGTCAGTAATGTGTTTAAAGTGGGTTTGCTCCACATGGAAGGGAAGACAGTTGCAGCAGTGAGATAATCTAGTTTTATTAATTGTTTTAGAGTTTATATAATCATACTTTTTTTTTTACCAAAAACTTTCAGGAATCTCACCACAGTTTTACGTCAAACCGTTTAATACTTAGACTTGTTAGTTGGTAGCACTTTATGTTCAACAAGGATTGATGTCCAACTCAAGTTATTCTCTTGAATAATAATATTCTGATTAATAAAAAACGGTTACATTTCTGATTTAAATAATGCTTGTTTACAAACAGCTTTATCTACAGGCCATATTTGTTGCTTGTGGTTAATGCAGAGAAAAGTAAAAATTAAATTGCAATTATGGTTGAAATATACTGCTCAAAGAAAATAACACAATGTAACTCCAAGGGTTCCCTTTATTTTTCTGCACAGTATATAGTGCAATTTTAATTTTTGGCATAACTGTACAGCCATAAGCAAAATAAATAGGAAAGGTCCAAGATCTCATGAAAGAAAAATAGATAATATATGATTCCAAGAGAGAATAGACTGGAATCTCTCTGGGAATACAGTATTATGAACGTTGTTGTTCGCTGAAGCGGACACTAAACCTGCTGAGGCTCAGATGTGACGCAGAGTTGACTGACGTGAGTAAATGTTCTGATATGAGTCTCTTAAAGTTGTTCTTAGATCGGTTTATTTAATTAATATTCTTTGTTCTTCGATCACGCCGAACTGCTGCTTTACAGCGAGGCATTGCAGAGGGCCAGTCTCAGTCCGGCATTATTTACAAGTAATTTATTAATTAAGCAAACCAGCATTACGATAGTTCTGTGGTACAGCTGCTAGATGACGCCGTGTCTGTTTCTATCTACAAATCGCACCCGATGCTGAATACTTTAGCTTCAAAAAGGACCATCAAAACACTATCAAGATGGAGGCTTGCCATATATAGCTTTATTTTATCATGATCAAACGTTTTTTAGTCTTTTTTTTATAAGCATATGATGTAGCTATATATACCTTTAACATAAAATACTGCACAAGTCTGCAGAGATAAGCTGCTTTGCACATGAGAAGTGGTGCCCTGTGTGGCCATAACGTAAAAACAAAACAAAAAGAAACAGTTATGCACAATAATTTTAAACCCATGTTTCTTTAGTCTTCACACAGGATTCCACAGGTAGAACCCACTGAACATTACACAGAGTTGTAAAAGCCAGCGTGAGCTACCCAGTACTACAGGAGTGAGACTCACCCTGTGGATCGGCTTTTTTGAACGCGTTTCCAGCATCTATCAGGTTAGTTGCTGCGTCGTGTTTGCTCTGCATTTGGAGGTGAAGATGAGCAGCTTTGGAGAAAGCATTTCCTGCAGCTGAGAGCATAAGGTGGCATGTTAACAGCGCGGTCGTAACTACAGATACGAACACGAACGGTGACAGGGTGACACTCTTACCACACCAGTTCTTGGCCATCTTGTACATGTTGGCTGCCCTCACATACATGTCACAGGCCTCTTCCAACTTGGAGGAACTTCTGGAAGACAGCACACACATGCACTTTGATAAAACCTGATAATGTAGAAAAAATATTAAATTCTGTTGTCATCACCACTGAATCAAAACCATAAAACAGAAATTTGTAGATTTAATATGCTGGACATTTTACTGTTAAAAGGAGCTATAAGTAATACTGACACCATGTGGCTCAAATCGGTACAACAGCTTGCCAGTGACAACAATCTAATGTGCTGTTTTTAAGTGTTGCTGTTGTGAATTTTTACGTATATCAGGTATATGATGTATTTTGTTCTATTTCTGGTCCGCTTCTCTTATTGGTTTCCATGTTTGCAGGCTGCTGCTCTTTTGCCAAGATAAAATACTGTTTAGGGAACTCT